>NW_028317982.1:2320000-2607500 GCF_062004578.1 Staurois parvus
CTGTTTTCTTTGTGCCCTTGAAGAACATGTGCAGAAAAACTCAAGTCTCTGCACCATGGTGTGAACAAGCCTTTAAGCTGGAATCCATTATTTCATAACAAAGCACTCCATATTCTGCCAAAAGTGCAGTAGTTATTTGCATGATCCAGCTCAGCCTTTCTCAATCAGGGTGCCTTAAGGTTTCTTCAGGGGTGCCTTGGCAAAATGTCTAAAAATTGCCCCAAACTTTTATACCAGCGGGTGGAACAAGCCTACCTTTTAATTACACAAAGCCACAGGTTTTCATTGTGCACCATTACAACCTTCTAGTCGCCGGCATCCTGACAACCAATGACATCAGTTGATAAGGAGGATGTCAGCTGCCTGCACAGCATCCTAGTTTGACCCTCCCCTGCCCCTCTCCATCAGTGCTGGGGTCACATTAGCTCAGTGATTGAGAAAAACTAAGGGAGAGGAGAAACACTGGAATACTAGTCAGTACCAGTGTGCAAAGGTGTATATGCTTTGGAAGAATAAATCACCTCTAATGTTGGGTGTCCTACATGTGTGGATGTTGCTGCGTTTTATAAAACTATTAGAATAGTTTTTCACATTTTAGAATGGGGTGGTTCAAGACTGTCCAGAATTTTAAAGGGTGCCTCGGGACTGTCCAGAATTTTAAAGGGTGCCTTGACTGAAAATAGGTTTAGAAACACTGATCTAGCTGTATCAATGAGCAGAAATGTATAAGCATTTTTGTTTTCACCTGATGACACAAAAATGAGCTTTCCTGACAAAAATTATTACCAGTATATAAATTCCTTAAGAGGAGCTTCAGTAAAAATAAAAATCTATAGCAGTAAAGTATATTGGTAATTAGAATCAGGCGCATAGTGTGATGGTGGCCATTTGTCGTATGGGCAGGTGAAGCCAGTGGGTGGTCTCTTCCTAGAACAGTTAGACACACGCTGCTACACATAATAAACTGCTCCACCACCCTCAGCACCAGCTGCCACTATATACAGTGAACTGCTCCTCATATTATAAAGTGTGTATAATACACACTTTCTATTGCCAAAAGTATTGAGGCACCCCTACAAATCATTGGATTGAGCTGTTGCAATCACCTCCATCGCCACAGATGTGTAAAATCAAGCACCTAGGCATGCAGACTGCTTCTGAAAACATTTGTGAAAGAATGGGTCACTCTCAGGAGGTCACTGAATTCAAGCGTTGTACTGTGATAGGTTGCCACCTGTGAAATTTCCTGGCTATTAAATACTCCACGTTCACCTGTTAGTGGTATTATAACAAAGTGGAAGCAACTGGGAACAACAGCAACTCAGGCATGAAGTGGTAGGCCACGTAAAATGACAGAGCGGGGTCAGCACATGCTGAAGCGCACAGCGCAGAAGTCGCCAACTGTCTGCAGAGTCAATAGCTAAAGACCTCCAAACTTTGTGTGGCCTTCAGATTAGCACAACAAGAGTGCGTAGAGAGCTTCATGGAATGGGTTTCCATGGCCGAGCAGCTGCATCCAAGCCTTACATCACCAAGTGCAATGCAAAGCATTGGATGCAGTGGTGTAAAGCACGCCGCCACTGGACTCTAGAGCAGTGGAGATGTGTTCTCTGGAGTGATGAATCACGCTTCTTTGTCTGGCAATCCAATGGACGTGTCTGGGTTTGGCGGTTGCCAGGAGAACTGTACGTGCCTGACTGCATTGTGCCAAGCGTAAAGTTTGATGGAGGGGGGGTTATGGTGTGGGGTTGTTTTTCAGGGATTGGGCTTGGCCCCTTAGTTCCAGTGAAGGGAACTCGTAAGGCATCAGCATACCAAGACATTTTGGACAATTTCATGCTCCCAACTTTGTGGGAACAGTTTGGAGATGGCCCCTTCCTGTTCCAACATGACTGCGCACCAGTGCACAAAGCAAGGTCCATAAAGACATGGATGAGCGAGTTTGGGGTGGAGGAACTTGACTGGCCTGCACAGAGTCCTGACCTCAACCCGATAGAACATCTTTGGGATGAATTAGAGCGGAGACAGCAGCCAGGACTTCTCATCCGACATCAGTGCCTGACCTCAAAAATGCGCTTCTGAAAGAATGGTCAAACCTTCCCATAGACACCCTCCTAAACCTTGTGGACAGCCGTCCCAGAAGAGTTGAAGCTGTTATAGTTACAAAGGGTGGGCCAACTCTAATATTGAATCCTACAGACTAAGACTAGGATGCCAGTAAAGTTCATGCGTGTGTAAAGGCAGGCTGACCAATACTTCTGGCAATATAATGAATATATATGTGTGTGTATATATATGTGTGTGTGTGTGTGTATATATATATATACATATATATATACAGTCATGGCCGAAATTGTTGGCACCCTTGATATTTCTCCAGGAAATCATGTATTTCTCACGAAACGTATTGCATTAACACATGTTTTGCTATACACATGTTTATTCCCTTTGTGTGTATTGGGACAAAACAAAAAAAGGGAGGAAAGAAAGCAAATTCGACATAATGTCACACAAACCTCCAAAAATGGGCTGGACAAAAGTATTGGCACCCTTTCACAACTGCGGATAAATAAGAATGTTACAAGCATGTGATGCTCCTGTAAACTCACCTGGGGCAAGTAACAGGTGTGGGCAATATAGAAATCACACCTGAAAGCAGATAAAAAGGAGAGACGTTCACTTAACCTTTGCATTGTGTGTCTGTCTGTGCCACACTAAGCATGGACAACAGAAAGAGGAGACGAGAACTGTCTGAGGACCTGAGAACCAAAATTGTGGCAAAATATCAACAATCTCAAGGTTACAAGTCCATCTCCAGAGAACTAGATTTGCCTTTGTCCACAGTGCGCAACATTATCAAGAAGTTTGCAACCCATGGCACTGTAGCTAATCTCCCTGGTCGTGGACGGATGAGGAAAATTGATGAAAGATTGCAACGCAGAATAGTCCGGATGGTGGATAAGCAGCCCCAAACATGTTCCAAAGACATTCAAGCTGTCCTGCAGGCTCAGGGAGCATCAGTGTCAGCGCGAACTATCCGTCGACATTTAAATGAAATGAAACGCTATGGCAGGAGACCCAGGAGGACCCCACTGCTGACACAGAGACATAAAAAAGCAAGACTACAGTTTGCCAAAATGTACTTGAGTAAGCCAAAAGCCTTCTGGGAAAACGTCTTGTGGACAGATGAGACCAAGATAGAGCTTTTCGGTAAAGCACATCATTCTACTGTTTACCGAAAATGGAATGAGGCCTACAAAGAACAAAACACAGTACCTACGGTAAAATATGGTGGAGGTTCAATGATGTTTTGGGGTTGTTTTGCTGCCTCTGGCACTGGGTGCCTTGACTGTGTGCAAGGCATCATGAAATCTGAGGATTACCAAAGGATTTTGGGTCGCACTGTAGGGCCCAGTGTCAGAAAGCTGGGTTTGCGTCCAAGATCCTGGGTCTTCCAGCAGGACAATGACCCCAAACATACGTCAAAAAGCACTCAGAAATGGATGGCAAAGAAGCGCTGGAGAGTTCTGAAGTGGCCAGCAATGAGCCCAGATCTAAATCCCATTGAACACCTGTGGAGAGATCTTAAAATTGCTGTTGGGAAAAGGTGTCCTTCCAATAAGAGAGACCTGGAGCTGTTTGCAAAGGAAGAGTGGTCCAAAATTCCGGGTGAGAGGTGTCAGAAGCTTATTGATGGTTATAGGAAGCGACTGATTTCAGTTATGTTTTCCAAAGGGTGTGCAACCAAATATTAAGTTAAGGGTGCCAATACTTTTGTCCAGCCCATTTTTGGGGTTTTGTGTGACATTATGTCATATTTGCTTTTCTGCCTCTGTTTTATATTTGTTCCAATACATACAAAGGGAATAAACATGTGTATAGCAAAACATGTGTTAATGCAATACCTTTTTTGTGTGAAATACTTGATTTTCAGGAAAAATATCAAGGGTGCCAACAATTTCGGCCATGACTGTATATATAATGCACATACACAGATCTATCACATAACTGACAATTGGCATCAATATTGTCTTATCTACATTGACATCTTCCCCTGGATGAGAGTAAATGGAAAACATTTACTCTCATCTTGTAGGTTCTGCATGTCTGCCTGTCTGGGTATAATAGCAGTTTAGTTATCGCTGATGGATTTCTAGTTCTCCTCTAGGTCACACCAAACCTTTTACAGCATAATGGGATGGATGGTTGACCTATCATAATCCTTCACAATCTTCAAATTGGGTTAAAAGCCTTTTCTTCCGGTTTAAACATTTGCTATGTAGAAAAAGTAACATTGCATATCATATATGTTTTAAATAAGTTGTGTGGTGGGGGGTTTTTTGTTTTTTTTTCTTCCCAAAGGCTGTCTTGATACATATGAAAGAATGGAGCTAGGGAATTCAGTGTGATGGATGAGTGAATGGTAAACTTGACAGCTGTCTCCGGCAATGAGAACTGTGAATGTACAGCAATATGCTTGCGATCCCTGGTGTGATAAAGTAGCTTTATCATTGTCAGAGGCTTTGCTGAGAACCTCTGTGTCTGTATGAGGCATATGAAGTTGCAGACCTGTAGAGGCTGAGGAAGTACAAACCCTACAGTTGTCTCCTTCTTCTGCACCTCAGTCCTCCTGCTGCAGAGCAAATAAAGGAGTAGAAAAGACGCCACTGAGTGGAGAGAGTTATACACTTTATTAAAACAATGCAGTGAATTGTACTCACATTTTTGAAGATAAATACAGGCACATCTGATGTCTATATGGTCCTCCAGAATCAGTATGCATAGGCTGCGCCAAAAGCCAACTGAGAGATGGACCTGGACCGGAACACCACTGTCATGTGCGATGGAACGCAGAGAAAGTGATGCAACAATGTTTCGGAGCATGCGCTCCAACTATGGACCGCTCTCTTTTGTCAAGCTAACTAGACAGACAGGTGTGCTCACTATTATACTTTATGGGATGGACAAAATTGATTGGTACAACAATGGGACATTCATTAACCAATTAGAACAGGGGTGGCAAACTTTTTGACTTGAGGGCCGCAATGGGTTCATATATTGGACCCGGGGGCCGGACCAAGAGTAGATGAATGATGTGTATGTGTCATCCATAGTAAGTATAGTAATATTCCCCCATAGTAAGCATAGTAATTAATCCCCCATATAGTAATTCATCCCCCATAGTAATTCATTCCCCATATTAATTCATCCCCCATATTAATTCATCCCTCATATAGTTTTTCATTCCCCATATTAATTCATCCCCCATATTATTTCATCCCCCATATAGTAATTCACCCCCCTATAGTAATTCATCCCCCCTATAGTAATTCATTCCCCATATTAATTCATCCCCCATATTCATCCCTCATATAGTATTTCATCCCCCACAGTACTATCCCCCCCCAAGTAGTAAGCCAAGTCCCCTCTGTGTCAATTTGCTTACCTTTGCTCCGCGCGGTCCTCTCGCCGAGTTCCCGCGCCGTTCCGGTCTTCAGGGTGGACTGTGAGAGGAGCCTAGCTCCCCTCACGTTCGTCACGCTGCCCCGCCTACACACATCCTGACAGCCAATGTTTGCCTGCCCTGGCTGTTTTTTTTTCTTATCACGTTCCGCGGGCCGGATTAAAAGGTCCGTCGGGCCGTAGTTTGCCCATTGCTGAATTAGAACATATTCCATCTAGTGGATAATATAAAGAATCCGATAAAGTGATATTAGGGCACTATGGTTTACTGGCTGAACCAATATAGATGCTGCGAATAAAGTTGTGCACAGATATGTAATAATAATGCTAAATTAAAAAAGGGGACCGAGTATGTTTGGGAATGTGAGAAACAACTCAATTGTATTTGAATCCATGTGAAAGTTAAAAAACATATAAACCATAATTGCTTGCTGCAGAGCTAAGCTGTCGGGGAAAGGCAAGGTGAGAAATCCTAAAAGAAAATCTATTTTATTTTATTTTTTTGTGAACACTCTGATATTTTCAAGTTAAAAATAGTGCATACCTGCAAAACTGTTTTTCTTGTGGTTTTCTTTTAAAGGTTTCCCATTTTCCATGCAGCCATAGCACAGGACCTAGGATCTTCTGACCTGTGCTCTCTCTACTAGCTGCACAGCTCAGGAGTCATAGGCTTTCCAAAGTTGAAATCCCCCCATCCACACATTTCTATGCAGATGGGGGAATCCTTCCTGCTGAGCTATTGTATTCTGACAGTGGGGAAGCTTCCCCTTTTTAAGTGAACACAATGTCATTCCAATTGCTAGTGACTGCAAACCTTTGAAAAAGTAATCGTTATGCTAATTTGTGTCCTTGTGCATTCGACTTACCCGTCTTACATTTCCTAATGTTAAACTAACAAAGGAATCTGGGTTTTTTTATCCATCCAAAAGGGAATAATGTTCCCCTAAAGTAAATTGAATACATTACTTTGACCAGTACCATTGTACTCCATTCCAAAAAAGTTGCACTAATGTGATATAATTTTAATCTGCAGACTTTGTTGATTATATTTTGTGGCATGGGGGTTGTGCAAATTGTCATTTTACTATTTGTTCCCAATAAAAACCCAGAAAATAAAAATGTATGTATCCAAATTTGCTACCAAATTCAAGCCCTATCTGCTTGAAAAAAAAAAATATTGTCTAATATGTTATGGTAGGCTACAAAGCCGAAAAGTGTCAATGTAAGCACAGTGGCTAAGTCAGCGGTTCTCAACCTGGGGGTCGCGACCCCTTTGGGGGTCGAACGACCATTTCCCAGGGGTCGCCTAAGACCATCGAAAAACACATATTTCCGATGGTCTTAGGAACCGAGACACCGCTGCAGTCTCCGGCGATGTGTGGGCGGGATGATACGCTGCTGTCACCTGGCCACACCTCCGGGATCGCTCAGCAGCTCCGCCTCCTCGCCGCTGATTCGCCACCGGAACTGTAGCTCAGGAGAGGCACACAGGCGGCCAATCACCGGCGAGGAGGTGGAGCTTGGAGAGGAGGAGCCGAGCGGCAGCGCGCGTACATCAAAGAAGACCGAGGGAGCTGCCGGAGCGAGTGAAGAGGAGAGCGGCCAGAGAAGGAAGACAGCTGACAGGTAAGTGAGAGAGCGAGCCCAGGCTGGAGCAGGGGTCAGCAAGGTAAGTATCATTGGTGTCAGTGGGAGGAATAGTGCCCCATCATTTGTGTCACTAATACCAACGATGGGGCACTATTCCTCCCCCCACTGACACCAACGATGGGGCACTATTCCTCCCCCCACTGACACCAACGATGGGGCACTATTCCTCCCCCCACTGACACCAACGATGGGGCACTATTCCTCCCCCCACTGACACCAACGATGGGGCACTATTCCTCCCCCCACTGACACCAACGATGGGGCACTATTCCTCCCCCCACTGACACCAACGATGGGGCACTATTCCTCCCCCCACTGACACCAACGATGTGGCACTATTCCTCCCCCCACTGACACCAACGATGGGGCACTATTCCTCCCCCCACTGACACCAACGATGGGGCACTATTCCTCCCCCCACTGACACCAACGATGGGGCACTATTCCTCCCCCCACTGACACCAACGATGGGGCACTATTCCTCCCCCCACTGACACCAACGATGGGGCACTATTCCTCCCCCCACTGACACCAACGATGGGGCACTATTCCTCCCCCCACTGACACCAACGATGGGGCACTATTCCTCCCCCCACTGACACCAACGATGGGGCACTATTCCTCCCCCCACTGACACCAACGATGGGGCACTATTCCTCCCCCCACTGACACCAACGATGGGGCACTATTCCTCCCCCCACTGACACCAACGATGGGGCACTATTCCTCCCCCCACTGACACCAACGATGGGGCACTATTCCTCCCCCCACTGACACCAACGATGGGGCACTATTCCTCCCCCCACTGACACCAACGATGGGGCACTATTCCTCCCCCCACTGACACCAACGATGGGGCACTATTCCTCCCCCCACTGACACCAACGATGGGGCACTATTCCTCCCCCCACTGACACCAACGATGGGGCACTATTCCTCCCCCCACTGACACCAACGATGGGGCACTATTCCTCCCCCCACTGACACCAACGATGGGGCACTATTCCTCCCCCCACTGACACCAACGATGGGGCACTATTCCTCCCCCCACTGACACCAACGATGGGGCACTATTCCTCCCCCCACTGACACCAACGATGGGGCACTATTCCTCCCCCCACTGACACCAACGATGGGGCACTATTCCTCCCCCCACTGACACCAACGATGGGGCACTATTCCTCCCCCCACTGACACCAACGATGGGGCACTATTCCTCCCCCCACTGACACCAACGATGGGGCACTATTCCTCCCCCCACTGACACCAACGATGGGGCACTATTCCTCCCCCCACTGACACCAACGATGGGGCACTATTCCTCCCCCCACTGACACCAACGATGGGGCACTATTCCTCCCCCCACTGACACCAACGATGGGGCACTATTCCTCCCCCCACTGACACCAACGATGGGGCACTATTCCTCCCCCCACTGACACCAACGATGGGGCACTATTCCTCCCCCCACTGACACCAACGATGGGGCACTATTCCTCCCCCCACTGACACCAACGATGGGGCACTATTCCTCCCCCCACTGACACCAACGATGGGGCACTATTCCTCCCCCCACTGACACCAACGATGGGGCACTATTCCTCCCCCCACTGACACCAACGATGGGGCACTATTCCTCCCCCCACTGACACCAACGATGGGGCACTATTCCTCCCCCCACTGACACCAACGATGGGGCACTATTCCTCCCCCCACTGACACCAACGATGGGGCACTATTCCTCCCCCCACTGACACCAACGATGGGGCACTATTCCTCCCCCCACTGACACCAACGATGGGGCACTATTCCTCCCCCCACTGACACCAACGATGGGGCACTATTCCTCCCCCCACTGACACCAACGATGGGGCACTATTCCTCCCCCCACTGACACCAACGATGGGGCACTATTCCTCCCCCCACTGACACCAACGATGGGGCACTATTCCTCCCCCCACTGACACCAACGATGGGGCACTATTCCTCCCCCCACTGACACCAACGATGGGGCACTATTCCTCCCCCCACTGACACCAACGATGGGGCACTATTCCTCCCCCCACTGACACCAACGATGGGGCACTATTCCTCCCCCCACTGACACCAACGATGGGGCACTATTCCTCCCACTGACACCAATGATGGGGCACTATTCCTCCCCCCACTGACACCAACGATGGGACACTATTTCCCCCCCCCCCCCCTGACCCCAATGATGGGGCACTATTCTCCCCTCCACCACACTGACATCAATGATGGGGCACTATTCCTCCCACTGACACCAATGATGTGGCACTATTCCTCCCACTGACACCAGTGATGGGGCACTACTCCCACTGACACCAGTGATGGGGCACTACTCCCACTGACACCAGTGATGGGGCACTACTCCCCCCACTGACACCAGTGATGGGGCACTATTCCTCCCACTGACGCCAATGATGGGGCACTACTCCCCCCACTGACGCCAATGATGGGGCACTATTCCTCCCACTGACACCAGTGATGTGGCACTATTCCTCCCACTGACACCAGTGATGGGGCACTACTCCTCCCACTGACACCAGTGATGGGGCACTACTCCCCCCACTGACACCAATGATGGGGCACTACTCCCCCCACTGACACCAATGATGGGGCACTACTCCTCCCACTGACACCAATGATGGGGCACTACTCCTCCCACTGACACCAACGATGGGGCACTACTCCTCCCACTGACACCAACGATGGGGCACTACTCCTCCCACTGACACCAACGATGGGGCACTACTCCTCCCACTGACACCAGCGATGGGGCACTACTCCTCCCACTGACACCAGCGATGGGGCACTACTCCTCCCACTGACACCAGCGATGGGGCACTACTCCTCCCACTGACACCAGCGATGGGGCACTACTCCTCCCACTGACACCAGCGATGGGGCACTACTCCTCCCACTGACACCAACGATGGGGCACTACTCCTCCCACTGACACCAACGATGGGGCACTACTCCTCCCACTGACACCAACGATGGGGCACTATTCCTCCCACTGACACCAACGATGGGGCACTATTCCTCCCACTGACACCAACGATGGGGCACTATTCCTCCCACTGACACCAACGATGGGGCACTATTCCTCCCACTGACACCAACGATGGGGCACTATTCCTCCCACTGACACCAACGATGGGGCACTATTCCTCCCACTGACACCAACGATGGGGCACTATTCCTCCCACTGACACCAACGATGGGGCACTATTCCTCCCACTGACACCAACGATGGGGCACTATTCCTCCCACTGACACCAACGATGGGGCACTATTCCTCCCACTGACACCAACGATGGGGCACTATTCCTCCCACTGACACCAACGATGGGGCACTATTCCTCCCACTGACACCAACGATGGGGCACTATTCCTCCCACTGACACCAACGATGGGGCACTATTCCTCCCACTGACACCAACGATGGGGCACTATTCCTCCCACTGACACCAACGATGGGGCACTATTCCTCCCACTGACACCAACGATGGGGCACTATTCCTCCCACTGACACCAACGATGGGGCACTATTCCTCCCACTGACACCAACGATGGGGCACTATTCCTCCCACTGACACCAACGATGGGGCACTATTCCTCCCACTGACACCAACGATGGGGCACTATTCCTCCCACTGACACCAACGATGGGGCACTATTCCTCCCACTGACACCAACGATGGGGCACTATTCCTCCCACTGACACCAACGATGGGGCACTATTCCTCCCACTGACACCAACGATGGGGCACTATTCCTCCCACTGACACCAACGATGGGGCACTATTCCTCCCACTGACACCAACGATGGGGCACTATTCCTCCCACTGACACCAACGATGGGGCACTATTCCTCCCACTGACACCAACGATGGGGCACTATTCCTCCCACTGACACCAACGATGGGGCACTATTCCTCCCACTGACACCAACGATGGGGCACTATTCCTCCCACTGACACCAACGATGGGGCACTATTCCTCCCACTGACACCAACGATGGGGCACTATTCCTCCCACTGACACCAACGATGGGGCACTATTCATCCCACTGACACCAATGACATGGCACTACTCCTCCCACTGACACCAATGACATGGCACTACTCCTCCCACTGCAAAATTACAGTTATGAAGTAGCAATGAAAATAATTTTATGGTTGGGGGTCACCACAACATGAGGAACTGTATTAAGGGGTCGCGGCATTAGAAAGGTTGAGAACCACTGGGCTAAGTAGTCAGCATTTCTGTCTAGCAGTACTAGGGTCATCAGTTCAAATCCCAACCATGACACTCACTGCACGGAGTCTGCATGTTCTCCCTGTGCCTGCGTGGGTTTCCTCCAGGTACTCCTGCTTCCTTCCTCACTCCAAAGACATGCTGGTAAATTAATTGGTTCCTGTCTAAATTGGCCCTAGTATGTGTATGTATGAATTTGAATTCAGGACCTTAGATCGTAAGCTCCTTGAAGGCAGGCACTGAGGTGAATGTACAATAAATATATATATATATGTAAAGTGCTGCATAAATTGACGGCGCTATATAAGTACCTGTAATAATTGTACAGAACTGAGACGGCACCAAAAATAAAAAAAATCCATGACTCAAGGTTATTTGTGGAGAGAAGAAAGCCTGGGCATTCAAGAGGTTAAGAATGTATTGCTCTACAATATTTGTTACTCCAAACATAAGGGAGGGCTTGATTTTCAGCTCATTTAGTGGGAATTATCAGCCAAACAGTGACTGCATCCTATCAGATGCAGTCACAGTTGGGCAGAACCTTGGGTACACAGATACAACATATGGCAGTGGAGATTCCTCTGTCCATTTTTTTAGCATGGATGGGAAAATTAATTGATTTTCCCTCATCTGCAAAAATCTAGCCTTGTACAGTGGGGCAAAAAAGTATTTAGTCAGCCACCAATTGTGCAAGTTCTCCCACTTAAAAAGATGAGAGAGGCCTGTAATTGGCATCATAGGTAGACCTCAACTATGAGAGACAAAATGAGAAAAAAAATCCAGACAATCACATTGGCTGATTTGGAAAGAATTTATTGCAAATTATGGTGGAAAATAAGTATTTGGTCACCTACAAACAAGCAAGATTTTTGGCTCTCACAGACCTGTACCTTCTTCTTTAAGAGGCTCCTCTGTCCTGCACTCATTACCTGTATCAATGGCACCTGTTTGATCTTGTTATCAGTGTAAAAGACACCTGTCCACAACCTCAAACAGTCACACTCCAAACTCCACTATGGTGAAGACTAAAGAGCTGTTGAAGGACACCAGAAACAAATTTGTAGACCTGCACCAGGCTGGGAAGACTGAATCTGCAATAGGCAAGCAGCTTGGTGTGAACAAATCAACTGTGGGAGCAATAATTAGAAAAAGGAAGACATACAAGACCACTGATGATCTCCCTCGATCTGGGGCTCCACGCAAGATCTCACCCCATGGGGTCAAAATGATCACAAGAACGGTGAGCAAAAATCCCAGGACCACACGGGAGGACCTAGTGAATGACCTGCAGAGAGCTGGGACCAACGTAACAAAGGCTACCATTAGTAACACACTATGCCGCCAGGGACTCAGATCCTGCAGTGCCAAACGTGTCCCCCTGCTTAAGCCAGTACATGTCCGGGTCCGTCTGAAGTTTGCTAGAGAGCATTTGGATGATCCAGAAGAGCATTGGGAGAATGTCATATGGTCAGATGAAACCAAAATAGAACTGTTTGGTAGAAACACAACTCATCGTGTTTGGAGGAGAGAGAATGCTGAGTTGTATCCAAAGAACACCATACCTACTGTGAAGCATGGGGGTGGCAACATCATGCTTTGGGGCTGTTTCTCCGCAAAGGGACCAGGACGACTGATCCATGTACAGGACAGAATGAATGGGGCCATGTATCGTGAGATTTTGAGTGCAAACCTCCTTCCATCAGCAAGGGCATTGAAGATGAAACGTGGCTGGGTCTTCCAACATGACAATGATCCCAAACATACCGCCCGGGCAACGAAGGAGTGGCTTCGTAAGAAGCATTTCAAGGTCCTGGAGTGGCCTAGCTAGTCTCCAGATCTCAACCCCATAGAAAACCTTTGGAGGGAGTTGAAAGTCCGTGTTGCCCAGCGACAGCCCCAAAACATCACTGCTCTAGAGGAGATCTGCATGGAGGAATGGGCCAACATACCAGCAACAGTGTGTGCCAACCTTGTGAAGACTTACAGGAAACGTTTGACCTCTGTCATTGCCAACAAGGGATATATAACTAAAGTATTGAGATGAACTTTTGATATTGACCAAATACTTATTTTCCACCATATTTTGCAAATAAATTCTTTCCAAATCAGCCAATGTGATTGTCTGGATTATTTTTCTCATTTTGTCTCTCATAGTTGAGGTCTACCTATGATGCCAATTCCAGGCCTCTCTCATCTTTTTAAGTGGGAGAACTTGCACAATTGGTGGCTGACTAAATACTTTTTTGCCCCACTGTATGGCTACTGTAATGGAATGTGACCAAACAATTGGCAGTTGTGCAGAGAACTGTGTAATCTGTGAAAACAGGAACTAATGAGTGAAACTCTGACCATTCTGTTTTTGTGTTTGATCTACAAAGCCCAACAAAAAAGGAGGCTTAATAAACTTAACCTCTGTCTGTGACTTTAAAGGGGCAATCAACTACCTGGCTTCTGGGACTTGCCCTCTTTGTGATTCCTGTTGTGCCAGTGTTTCCAACAGACCTCCCTGTTCTTTTCACTAATGCTCTTCTTGTTTTTCCTTTGCAGGCTATAAAGAATAATGCAGGCTTTAGAGTGTGGATCCTCTTCTTCCTAGTCATGTGTTCATTCTCTTTACTCTTCCTGGACTGGTATGATAGTTAATAATTTAGCTGTGCCTCACAGCCACAACTTCATTTGCACAATGTTAAAATCGTTAAGAAAATGCCACATCTTTGTTGTTCTCCTTCCTCCACATTAGTCTGGATATGTTAATAAATGTCACTTTTAATAATGAGGTCATGAAGAGTGTTTACAAGAGATTAACTGGAATAAACTGAGCCGTTTGCATTACGGGGAAAAGCCAGACTTGCTGACTGCTTCTACACTGGAATTGTTAAAGGAACACTAACCTCCAGGACATTGCCTAACTGGGTTGAAGATTGGGAGCTGCATGCGCTACATTCAGCTTTTTTTTTTTTTTTGGTAACTTACTCTTCAGCTTTCTGTATTAAATTGGACCAGTGCCTTCCCGGAAGTGAAAACCAACATAACAGTTGTGCCACTCTAAATATATAATGATTATTTTGAAATACCTTTCCTGGCTAGCAGCAGAGATGGGTTGCCCAATTAGCAGTTTGGCAGCTGCCTGCACATAGACCCTCCCTTTCAATGAAAACAATGTGGAGATGATTAAAAAGGTTGCCATTGCTTACCACTGTAGTGCTCCCCCGCCTAGGCCTGTATCCATATTTATGCTGTTCATTCGCCTAGCCTTTACGCATGTTCTGGAAGGCTCTCACAGCTCCCTGAAGACAGACAGAACTCAGACAAACTCCAACAGCACTAGAGCAGCATGAGCAGACCTGACTCATCAATCACAGCACTTTTGTTAACCACTTGCTTTCCAGACGATTTACCCCCTTCCTGACCAGGCCATTTTTTTGCGTTACGACCCTGCATTATGTTAACTGACAATTGCGCGGTCATGCAACGCTGCACCCAAATGACATTTACGTTCTTTCTTTCCCACAAATAGAGCTTTCTTTCAGTGCTATTTGATTACCTCTGCGGTTTTTTTTTTTTTTTGCGCTATAAACAAAAGAAGACCGACAATTTTGAGAAAAAAAACAATATTTTTTACTTTGCTATTAAACGTGTCCAATAAAATTTTTTTATTAAATCAAATTTCGCCATAAATTTAGGCCAAAATGTATTTTGCTACATGTCTTTGCTAAAAAAAAAAAAAAAACTCACAAAATGTGTAAATTAATTGTTGTATGTGAAAGTTATAGCGTTTACAAAAGCCGATATATATACTGGAATTCGGTTTTTTTGGGGTTTTTTTAACTAGTAATGGCGGTGGGCATTCTGACACTGGGGGAACTGACTTGGTGTTTCTGACATCCCTAGTGACACCAATACCATGATTAGTATAAATAAAAAGCACTGACACTGTACTAACGACACTGGGCAGGAAGTGGGTTAACATCTGGGGTGATCAAACAGTAAACTGTGTGCTGTTTCACTACTTGGGCTGTGTGTTTGTGCTTCACTGTAAGAATGCTATGCAGAGCCACACAAAGCGGTGTGCAGGAGCTGACAGAGAAGAGATCTGTGTTTATACATGGAGATACTCGGCGATTACTGGGTGTCGGCGAGTAATCACCGGCCGGGACCCGGTGCCTGACAGCCGAGGCTGCAAATGGCGGCGCAGGTAGGGCACACGCGTGGCTCACATGCGACCTACCCAGAAGTGCAAAACCACGTATTATACACTTGATTTTTGCGCACCCCTGCCACCCTGTTGCAGTATTTCTGCTATAGGGCGGAGGGGAAGCGGTTAAGCAGAATACCATACAGATTTACCTGACAACCTCTGATAAGCAGAAAAACACAGCTATGCTTAACTTAACTATACACATCCTAGCACCAGACTAGGAGGGTGCTACATTACTTTTTGAAAATTTTAGTTACCTGCTGTCTCTGGTTTGAATGGTTTTAAACCCCAGACTCGGCATCCCCCTCCTCAGTTGCCTTCCCCCCCTGGAGAACCCCCCCACATGTATGCTTTGCTTTTTTGTTTTTATACTTCCTTTTTTCAGATGTCTTTAGGCCAGTCTGATGAAGTGCTGGTTCCTCTCTGCCTCTTCTTCAGTACTCCACTGTCTTTAGACAATACATAGATTGGCAGCGACATCACATCAGCCATGTGTCATCAAGACTCACATGGCTGAATGAGAGAAATTAGTCAATTTCAACAATATTGTAGATGGAGGCATCTCCCCTGCCTGGCTATTATATTTAAGCCTGGTACACACGGGCCGATTATCGGTCAGTTCAACAGAAACCGGTAGACATTTAGTCCTTGTGTACAGCAGCCTGTTCTTCAGAAGCCGGCCAAACTTCCAGCTTCTGTAGAACAGGCGTGCTGGAAAAACATCTGCTGATCGGCATCTGACCAGTGCTGGCAGCCATTGGCTGACCAGTGTGTTCTGGTGGGGAGATTGCTGTACTAACATTGCACAGTCAGTACAGAGACCTCTTCATGAGCTATTCTGGTCTTTTTCTTTTGTTCAGCCCAACAAAGAATAAAATAGCACAATGGAGAGGATGCACCCATCCACATTGAGTGTATGGATGGGGAAATCAAGTCATTTTTCCTGTTCAACCTTCTGGTTGAACTAAAGAAAAATGACTCCGCTGCCTTAGAGGGTTAACACAAACCATTTAAAGTGGAACATCACTCAAAAAGTGAATTCTCATTGGTTTTCGTCCTTTCTCCAACCAGTAACTAAGTTACAGCATTTTTTCTTTTTGGGGGGTTGTACCATTTTTTTTTTTTTTTTGGTACCTGTTTCCATTTCCCTAATTCTAGAATTTCCTTGCCCTGCCCCCTCTGCTCCAACGGCCATGTGCCAGAAGGCCGCAGAACCATTCACAAAGTGCCACCTGAGCTCACTCATGCACAGTGCATAGCCAGTTGTTCCTCAAGAAGTCACAGCCGGCTCCTGTATCCGAGATTGCAGTGCTGGGGACTTGCAGCGGTAAGAAGAACTAACTGTGGGAAGACCGCACTGGACCCCAGGCACAGGTAAGTACCTAATTTTTTTTATAAGTCAGCAGCTACAGTAATTGCAAAAAAAGCAAACCAAAGTTCCTCTTTAACACTGACAGGGGTTCCTACAATGGTCAGCTTTTACCCATTTAGTTAAAACTTTATCTCAAAAGGAAAACAGAACTGTATCTGTAACCTCCTAAAAAGTGCTAGCTGGAGATAGACTAATTTTCTAGACACTTACGTAAAGTCCATCTAAGGCCTCCTGTGCACTGAATGCCTTTTCTCCTGGCAAGAGAAAAGCAGCATTATAAACACGCTTAAACCTGCATTTTGTAAATGCATTTAGGCACGTTTGGCCATGTCAGCCATTTTGGGAGTTCATTCATTTAGTTGATCATTGAAATTAATGAACACTCAAGCTCTAATCACATAAACCACTTCAGAGTAGAACTATAGGCAATATTTATTTTTCATTTTGGATAGAGTAAGGGCCCTTTTCACATGGGCAGACTCTAACAAGCGGATCCACAACCCCCCCACCGGGCCTTTGGTCTGTCTGCTGATACATGCTGAGCAGGCAGATAACAGGTCCGTGTCCACTCCGCTTGTGCAGATACAGACACAGCCTGCTGTTCTCTGTGGAGCCGTCAGATGTAAACAGACTGCCTGTCCGTTTACATGTGACTGTTCTCTGATCTGCTTGACTGATGGGAAACAGATCTCTATCCGTCTGTTTTTAGCGGCATGGATCTGATCAGATGCAGACAAGTGTAAACTGACACATGGCTGTTTACATCCGCCTCCCCATAGAGAACAATAGGTGGATTGTTCGGGTCCACCTGAAAAACTGACCGGCGGACACGATTGGTCTGCCTTTGTGAAAGGGCCCTAAGGGAGGGTTTTAACCCTTGTATGATTTATCATTATTATTCTTATTATACAAGATTTATATAGCGCCAACAGTTTGCTCAGCACTTTACAATATAACGAGAGACAATACAGCAACAACACCGTTCAATACAAGAGGGTTAGGAGGGCCCTGCTCCTTGGAGCTTACAATCTAAGAGGGAGGGGCTAGTGGTACACAAGGTAATAACTGTGGGGGATGGACTGGTAGGAGGAATAGAAGATTCCATTGTTAGCTGAGGGCAGGATAGGCTTCCCTGAAGAGAGAGGTTTTCAGAGATCGCCTAAAAGTGAGCAGAGTAGGCGATAGTCTGATAAATTGGGGTAGAGAGTTCCAGAGGATGGGGGAAGCTCTGGAAAAGTCCTGGAGATGAGCATGGGAGGAGGAGACAAGGGAACTAGAGAGCAGGAGGTCGTGCGAGGAGCGGAGAGTACGGTTTGGGTGATATTTGGAGACAAGATTGATGAAATTTGGGGCAGAGTTATAAATGGCTTTATATGTTATTGTTAATGTTTTGAATTTTATTCGTTGGGCAATGGGAAGCCAGTGGAGGGATTGGCAGAGAGGGGTGGCAGACGTGGAACGGTTAGTAAGGTAGATGAGTCTGGCAGCATCATTCATGATAGACTGAAGAGGGGATAGCCTGCAATGAGGTAGGCCAATGAGAAGGGAGTTACAATAGTCAAAGCGAGAGATAACCAGGGACTGAATAAGTTGCTTAGTAGTTTCAGAGGTTAAGAACGGGCGTATCTTGGAGATGTTACAGAGGTGAAGTCTACAAGATTTGGACAGCGATTGGATTTGGGGCTGAAAAGACAGATGGTAGTCTAGGATTACACCTAGCACCCTGGCATGAGGGGAGGGACTGATAGTTGTATTATTGATCTTGATGAAGAAGTCAGGGGAGGGGGCACAGGCTGGATGAAATAGTATGACCTCTGTTTTAGAAAGATTGAGTTTGAGGAAGTGGAGTGACATCCATGCCGATATATCAGTAAGTTAGTAATGTGAGAGGAGACTGAAGGGGTGAGGTGAGGAGTAGAAAGATAGATTTGTGTGTCATCAGCATAGAGATGGTACTTAAAGTCATGGGAGTTTATCAAGTGACCAAGGGAGGAGGTGTAGATGGAGAAGAGAAGGGGTCCAAGGACAGAACCTTCAGGGACCCCTACAGAAAGAGAGAGTGGAGGAGACCGAGTTATAGGTAACGCTGAATGAGCTCTGCGATAGATAGGAGGAGAACCAGGAGACAGCAGAGTCTCAGAGGCCAAGAGAGTGGAGTTTTTTGAGGAGGAGGGGATTGTCGACCGTATCAAAAGCTGCAGAAAAGTCAAGTAGTAACAGTAGGGAGTATTGGCCATTGCTTTTAGCAGTTAGTAAATCATTAGTGAGTTTTAGTAGGGCAGTTTCAGTGGAGTGTAGTGAGCGAAAGCCAGACTGTAAAGGGTCAAGAAGGTTGTTGTCAGTGAGGTAGGAGCTCAGGAGTTTAGAAGTAAACGGGAGCAGGGAGATGGGTCTTACGTTGTTCAGGTTGATGGGGTCCAGGGAGGGCTTTTTAAAGTATGGGAGTGATGTGTGCATGCTTTAGAGGGGAAGGCACCGTTAGAGAGGGAGAGATTGAAGATGTGAGTGAGGGAGCATAGGATAGAAGAAGAGAGGGACCGTAGTAGTTGAGAGGGGTCAGGATCCAGGGGGCAGGTAGTGAGACGGGCTTCTGAGAAAACCTTAGTGACCTCTTCGGTAGTAGCAAGGTTAAAAGAGGAAAGTGTTGAGGGAGGTTTAGTATAGGGTATGCTAAGTGGGACAGATGTCTGTGTAGTGGAGATGCCCCTATGAATTGCATCATCCTTGTTTTTGAAATGATTTGCAATTTTGTAAGCAGTGAGTGAGTTACTGAGTGGAGGTGAAGAAAGTAGAGAGTTAAAAGTAGAGAAGAGACGAAGAGGACTGGATGACAAGGTATTGATGAGAGCATGGAGGGAAGAGAAGAAAGCAGATTTATGTTTGCCCTCTTTGTCCCATTAGGAATATTTACCTTCACTTCCTGTACAATAGCTAAAACAGGAAGTGAGAGAAAATCCCTCCAAATTAAGGGAATCTCTCACTTCCCCATTGGAAGATTTCCCCTCTATTACTTTTCTGGGGACAACCCAAAATTTGGAATTTTCTTTTACTTTCACTTTTGGTGATAATGGTGAACAGGACAAATAGAGAGGGTGAATCTCCCTAACGGGGCACAGTCAGCAATAAAAACCTGTCGGGGTTCTAATCTCTTTCCAATCTATCCAAAACAAAAAAAAGTTTTGCCTTTAGTTATACTTAACAAAAAAGAAAGGAAAAAAAAGAATACCAACATTTCCCTGTATGTCTCTGATTTTTCGCTAATTCTGTTTTCTTTTTTTAATTCATATTCTCATTCTGTGCTCAGGACACAATGAGGTTGATTTACTAAAGCAGTTGAAAATCTTTACTCAATAAATTGATTGAAGATTCACGTCAAACACCCAATCATGTGAAAAGCAAATGTTTATTTAATCTGAGCATGACTGGGTATTCAAAGTGAACACAGCTGCAAATTACACAGGTCTGCAAAAAAAAATTTTTTCAAGAGCTGTTTTGGTTATTCCATGTAATCTTTATGTTTTTTGGTGTGCTGAATCCGAAAATGACCTCCATTTTGTCATAGGACATCACGTTTCCTGACAATTTAGGTAACTATGTTAAATAGGGCAATACCTCAAAATAAATGGAAATAGACTTATAAAATTAAAGTTTTATTACAATTTTTTCATGAAAATCCTTTTTTGAACTGAAATGAGCTCACCTACACACACTAAACTCGATTCTTCTTCCCTGTGAGGCTCCTCTTGGTGCATTTACGCTTGTGAGTAGCATCTGGAATGTCTCTCTGAAGCATCCAACAGTAGTCTGCCATCATTGTAATGCTCCATTTTCCCTGGTATCTCCTTTCCATCTCTTTAATGTCTTGGTGGAATCGTTCACCTTGTTCCTCATTCACAGCTCCCACATTTTCAGGAAAGTAGTCAAGGTGGCACTGGAGGAAATTTACTTTCAAACTCATCAAGCAACCTAAAGCTTGAAATGCTTTCAGCATTCATAGTGAGGATCTTTGGTATTGCCTAAAAATTTCTGTACGACTTCTTTAAATGCAATCCACCCTTCTTTTTGAGGATCCGTCATGGTATTGACAAACTCTTGATCAACTGTAAGCCTTCTAATGTCTGGTCCGGCGAACACACCTTCCTTCAATTTTGCTTCCGACAGGCCTGGAAACTTGGTGACCAAGTATTTGAAGCATTCTCCATCTCTTGGAAGTGATTTTACGAATTGCTTCATCAGTCCCAATTTTATGTGGAGAGGTGGTAGAAGAACTTTATGGGAAGGTACCAAAGTATCTTGGAGGACATTTTTTTCACTGACACTTAGCACCCTCGGCTGCCAACTCTTCTTGGTCCAGTGATTTTGTTGGTCTCAACTGTCCCATAGACACAGAAAACAAGGGTATTTGGAATCCCACCCACTGGATTCTTCAGGAAAAATTAACCCCTTCTACCATTAGAAGCACAGACTCAGGGCTGAGGCTTACACATACAGCATGCTGCTGAGTATCCCAGTAGTCAGACATGTCACTCAGAGCAGCACTTGTATTCACCCCCTTTGCAGGGGGGAGGGGCAGAGATTGTTTACCTGCAAATAACAACAAAGGGCCAGAAGAGAACTAGGGAAATGAGGAAATAGAATTTTTTTCCCCTAAAACTTGCTTAGCTGACCATCAGATTTACAGTGCTATTTTTTTTTTACATAACTCGGACAACCCCTTTAAGGTTTTTTTGGCATTTTATATCTTAAATGCACTTATGTGAATTAATTAATAGTAATTTGGACTTTAAATTTGGTTAAAACCCATAATATAAAAAAAAATACCAAAAATTAAATTTTTTTTATAAATTTGAAGACAATTTTGCATTTTGTGGCAAATCATGACGTCTAGGAGTTTTTTCAATATTTTATTTGTTTTCAGCACACCAAAATACATGGAAATTAGATGAAATTAATCAGCTTTTTAGTCGCAGACCTGTGTTATTTGTTGAAGATTCACAGCTCTTTTAGTAAAACAGCCTCACTGTTTAGAATGCCATAATAACCAATCGGCCTTCACCTTTAAGCTCAAAAAGTGCAAAATGGATCTTTATTGGCTGCTGTGTACATTGCTCTTATTAAATAAATAGCAGTTTGCATACTGTGTTTAACTTACTTTCAACATTGTAGTAATGAACGCTAAAGCTTGCATCTTCACTGTAATAGATCTCTTTCAGTGTACCGACAAAGAAAACACAAGGATGTTTTGATACCAAGTTAATATAAATGATTGAATAAAGCAGTTGGTTTTAAAACGATGTTAAAAAGTAATCCGTGTGTTTCAGCCTTGTGGGAATGAATATTTTAATTTAAAGGAGTAACAGTCCCCATCCTGGCTAACACTTTATAAGTGCAAACTAAACTGAGGAAGCATTTTAGGAGCCCATTTACATCAGGTGTGGTGGGATTGTGCTGGGTAGCCTCGGCCAGCACAGTCCCAACAAAATACAAGGCAAAATGCCAATCAGGCAGTCCACACCCTCATGTTGAGGTGTTAAATGCTGAAAAAAGTACAGCATGCCATACTGTTTTTCGGTGCAGTGTGATACCTCAGACTCCTGCGTCACACCACACTGCAGCCAGTGGAACTTACACGTCACTTTGGCACATTTCAATAAAGTTTGTATAAGAAAAAAGTAAACGGTGCAATGCGCAAGGAACTATGCATCTGTACTACTGTCATCCTGCTGCACACCAGCGACTTCATTCTAGCGATAACAAAGATTCACAACTGTTGATGACACCTTCTTGACCTTGAAGCATAAGTAAACTTAAAAAGTAAAACACTGCTACAGTTTTTTGACAGAAGACCCTGCAAAGCCTCTTTTGCCAAAAACACCTTGTTCTCACGTCTTAGCTTTTAATATTTTTTTCAATTTTGTATATGCTGTATGGTGCAATGTACACTCTGGTACATGCACTAAAGATATATATGTAGAAGAGGCTTACCAGTGACCAAAGAGAACAGGGGACCCAGGAGAGGCAGCGGAGGAGATAGCGGCAGCAGGGTACGGAACAGCAACTTACAGCCTAGATTGGTCAGAGCTCATTGGGCACACTCATAAGGTAAACATGCTGTAATGTGCATTTATGCTGTGCATACTCTCACATTATCGAAAGAGCTTACTAACTTTACTTCTGCTTTAACAGCCCTACCTGCTGATTTTACTTAAAGGGGAACTTTATTGGCAATTATCTGCAGGGAATCTGGTCACTGAATACAGCGCAGTGGCTAAATGGTTAGCACTTCCACCTGGCAGTACTCGGGTTGTTGGTTCGAATCCCAGCCACGGCACCACCTGCCTGGAGTTTGCATGTTCTCCCTGTGTGGGTTTCCTCTGGGTACTCCAGTCTCCTCTCACACTTCAAAGACATGCTGGTAGGTTAATTGGATCCTGCCTAAATTGGCCCTAATATGTGTATTTATGAATGTAAAGCAGGAACCTTAGATTGTATACCCCTTGAGGGTTAGGGACTGATGTGAATGTTATATATATATATATATATATATATGTGTAAAGCGCTGCATAAAATTGATGGCATGATGGCACTATATAAGTACCTGTAGTAGTAATAATAACAGCACTGCACAAAATTGATGGCGCTATATAAGTACCTGTAGTAATAATAATAATCTTGCAAGGAAAGATTAACAGTGCCAATGTGCTAGTCCCCCAGCCCCTCATTCTAAGTCGCTAGGGTGTTAAAAAAAAAAAAAAAAGGCAAAAGAAAGGAAAAAGTACTTACCTTGGACCCCCAGCTTCTGCTCTGTTCTTTTAGACACTAGTGATGTCATATAACCTCACTGCAGCCTCCTGGAAAAGGATCCAAAAGTAGTGCTCCTGCACATTACTGATCCCTACGGGAACAGGCCGATAGCCGGATCCAAAGTCCGCAATTCCTTCAGCAAGTTAGCTTTCATGATACAGTGAGGCTAGAGCGATACAGGTGATATTAATCTCTTGTTAACAAGAGATTAAACAACTAAGTGGAAATCGCATGATTAGGCTAGGGCTACACGTGATATTTTAGTAGCTTAGTGCTACTACTAAAATTGCTAGTGATTAATCACAAGGCAGGAGATTTACTGAAACTGGAGAGTGCATGATCTGGTGCAGCTCTGCATAGAAACCAATAATCTTCCAGGATTTATTGTCAAAGCTTACCGTATTTTTCGGACCATAAGACGCACCTGACCATAAGACGCACCTGGTTTTTAGAGGAGAAAAATAGGAAAAAAAATATTCTGAACCAAATAGTGTAATAAAATATTTAATAAAGTATAACAGAATAATATTTGAACCATATAAACTGAACAGCAGTCGACAGTGGCATTAAGAACCATTATCACTGTCATTAACACATAAAGACAAAGGTTTGAGTACTCTAGTCTTCTGAAAACCCCAAGAACTCTTCTTCGCTAGAGTCAGAATTCATGAAGCTCATTTGGTCACAATCACTGACATCACTTTCTTCGCTGTCTTCGTATAAAATACAGTCTTCACTTCCATCTAAGGCATTGCTAATGCCACATTTTTTGAACGACTGTACAACAATCTCTTCCTTCACTGAGTCCCATGATCTTTTCACCCATTCGCAAACTTGAGTGATGGTGGGCCTCTTCATTCGTCCAGTGGGTGTCAAATCATGGTTACCATCAGCCATCCACTTGTTCCACTCTTCTCTCATAAAGACCTTAAATGGCTTGTTTATGGAGACATCAAGAGGTTGCAACTGGCTGGTAAGACCTCCGGGAATGACAGCTAGATGGGTCTTTACTTCCTTGAAGCACTTTTTGGTTGGTTCACTAATATGTGCTCTAAATTGGTCAAGCACTAATAGGGCAGGTTTTTTCAGAAGTCCTCCAGAACGTTTGGACCACACCTTTTCAACCCATATTTTCATGCCATTGTCATTCATCCATCCTTTTTCATAGACGTGTACCACAACACCTCTTGGAATGGCATCTTTTGGAAATGTTTTCCTTTTAAAAATCAGCATGGGTGGCAATTTGGTGCCATCGGCACAGCAGGACAACACAGCTGTATAATGCGTCTTCTCGTGCCCTGAAGTTTTCACTGTGATGGTTTTGGCACCCTGCAGGTCGACAGTCCTATTAGAAGGCACATCAAATGTTAGCGGAACTTCATCCATGTTCCCAATATGGCCAATTTCAAAGCTGTTTTTCTTTCTGGCTTTGATAACAAAATTGTGAAAGGACAGAATTTTAGCCTCATATTCTTTGGGCATTTTTTGGGCAATTCTGGTTTTGGTACGCATAGCAAGACCACATCTTCTCATGAATCTGTAGCACCATGATGGTGATCCTGTAAAGTCTTGAATGCCCCTCTCTTTAGCAATGCGTTTCGCTTCAAAAATGATCATTTTTGTTGAGACGGAAAAGCCATTTTTGCGATTGAAGCATGATCCATTCTTTCACGTCCACCTCCAACTCTGGCCACTTTGCAGCATGCCCACGGAAAGTGTGCTTGTTTTGTCTTCTTTTTGCAGCCGATCCTCCTGTTTCCTCCACTCTCTAATCAGTTTTTCAGTTGGAGGCGGCCCAAAATGCCTCTCCGCTGCTCTGTTTCCATGCTCTTTAGCATATTTGATAACCTCCAGTTTGTATGGAATTTTATAGACTATTCTTTTCTGCTTCAGCATCTTTGTAGAATGAGGTACAGTAGTACGGTACAATATTTTTCTGCAAGAAATGAAGGAACTTTCAGTATACCATAATTTCTTCAATGATTACTATTGAGCACTAACCATTTGCGTTTTCACTGAGCAATCGCCATTTGCATTGTCACTGACCACTGACCATGTGCGTTGTCACTGACCGCTGACCATTTGCTTTGTCACTGCATACTATATACGGTATTTTTCATACAGGTTTATGGTACCATATATGGGAGTATGGTTTATGGTACCGTATATCTGAAGTACCGTATATGGTATGGTACTTCAGATCACAAAAGTGACAATTGAAAGGAAAAGAGGGACAACTGAAAGAAAAAGAGTGACAATTAAAAGAAAGAGTGACAATTAAAAGAAAGAGTGACAATTGAAAGAAAAAGAGTGACAATTGAAAGAAAAAGAGTGACAATTGAAAGAAAAAGAGTGACAATTGAAAGAAAAAGAGTGACAATTGAAAGAAAAAGAGTGACAATTGAAAGAAAAAGAGTGACAATTGAAAGGAAAAAAGGGACAGAGGGAAAACTGTTTTTTTTATTGGGAACAGTTTATTGGGAAAATGTAGTGTAGTGTGTAGCGACATTTTACCTCAGAAGCCGATGACTGGAGTGAGGGGCATGCGCACTGCTGTGTACTGTAACACCGCCTACTACATGCTATCCTCCAATAGCATACGGCGGTGACACAGCAGCAGCATCGCGCCTCCTGCACAGATCGGCTTCCCGAGGACAAGGTAAGGTGAGGGGGGATCCGCTGCCGCTTTGCCTGAGAAGCCTGGACACGGGGCGGGGGAGTGATGATGCAGTCGCCTGAGAAGCCTGGACACGGAAGGTCCCGGGGGACCCGCTGCCGCTCTGCAACTTCTTCTATTCGCACCATAAGACGCAGGTACTTTTCCTCCCACTTTCTGGTGAAGAAAAAGTGCGTCTTATGGTCTGAAAAATACGGTAATTGAACAAGCTGAAGTTAGAATCTGGCGCAGATGTGCATGGTGGCCAATCAGCTTCTGAGTGCTCCAGTTTTAGTAAATCTCTCCCAAGGTGTAGAAAATGACCACTAAACAAATGGAACATATTATTCCCTATGGAGTAAGCTACACAAGTAGCATGTAGTAGCCTCTTGTAGTGATCAATTACACACATTGTGCAATAATGCTAGATTGATTAGCTACTATATGCAACTTGTGTAGCACTTTGCTCTTTGAAAGATGTGCAGTTAAAAAGCATTCTGTGTTGAAATAGTTCTTTACTTACATTTACTGTTTATACAAACTCCCCTCTTATAATACAATATTTCAGTTTTTACAGATCTGCTTTAACCACTGCGATTATGTACATTGTTTTTATTTATGTATTTCTCAGTGTAATTATCAGACCTGCAATTATAATTCCATTTTTATTTCACTTACGTCTTACGATTAATTCAATAAATTGACATTTGGATACGTTTTTGGGTTCTGGGTGTATTTATTTACTGCAATATACTACCATCAAATTTTCTGTTCAGCCATTGTTAATTCATTTACACTTTAACACTGTGAGTGGTGGCAAACAGGCAGATGACGTGTTTCTTCAAAATGTGGGTGTGACGGAGGAAAGGCAGGACAGAACACACAGAGTGGATGGCAGACGCACAAAGCTTTATTGAGACAAACAGACGGCAGCCCTTCAATACGGGGGGTGGCAGAGAGGGTGGATTTGCCACTAAATGGTAACGAGGGGGCCCCACCCACTTACAGTCCACTAGGAGAGCCAAGGGGGTGTCCCTGTAACGGGTAGTCCGACACAGGAGAGGGGTGCAAGGAGTCACCACCGCAACAGTTCAGGTAACACAGTGGGGAAGCAGGTACTCACGAATCCAACAGGGTGCCTGGTCTCCCAGGGGTAGAAGCAGAATGCAGGTACCTGTGGAGTCCAGATCAGGCAGGTGGCCTCTGGCTCTGGCAGGCGGGCTGCGGTAGTCTCTCCCCCTTCTGTGGGGTCTCTGGCAAAAAACAGGCAGGCTGGGATAGTCTCTCCCCCTTCTGTGGGGTCTCTCGCAATCACAGGTAGGCTTTCTCTGGTTGTCTCTTCCCTCCTGTGGGGTCTCCGTGAGGCTGGGGAGTAGACTTGGAGAGTCTATTCACAAGGGTCTCGCCGAAGCTTGAGATCCCTTACGGATTCCACACCGGAATGAAAAACGGAGCTTCTAGCATCAGCCTCTTAAACTGCTGCAGGAAGCTCCCTGGTCGCCTTGGCAACCGGGAGGGGGGAGGTAATACTAGACCTCAGGGAGAATCGGGCTGGTTACAGGTACATCCTGGGGGGCAGGGATGATGTCTGCATAGATGAAAAGCAAGTTGGGAGATGTGCAGAGAGCTCCCAGCCAGCTGGCCGGGAGGGAGGGGGCCCAGAGTAATTTAATTAGGCCATTTGGCTTAGTGACACAGGGGACAATTGGAACAATACAGAGCAGGACTCTGAGGGCATGTGATACAAGGCATTAATAAGAGGATTAATAATTGGCAGGCTCCCATACCGTGACACTGGGCATTACAGGTAATGGATATGTGCAGTAACAAGCACTAAGTGTATCTGCAAGCCAGCATAGCAGATGTGTAAGAAACATGCCTTACAACCTGCACTCTGCCCCTTCTGTGTTTAAAATGAACTTCTTATGTTTTCCCTTTTGGTACTTGTTGCTCCTGCCAAAAATCTTTGTGCGTTTCCTTATTTTCTGCCTTCACTAACTGTTTTTTCGTAAGCATGGTTTCGTCCTATGGTATGGAAGGGGAGAAGCTCAGGTGTTCTGTAGTTCCTAAGCACTTTCTTTACCAGGCTGACAATGCTGCTCCTGTAATTGTGTTACTGGAAGGAACCTCGGTTGAAAATAAATTTTAAAAAATCCCAAAAAAACCCAAGCACAAAAGATGTGGTGGCTGCATTAGTTTTTATTTTGATCTATTGCTTAAATACATGTTTAAAGTGACTATCACTTTTGAAAATATCTCAAAGTGCTCACTTACAGTTTGTGGGTCTTCGGGATCTGTCACCCCCACCTCAGATTCGCATAGTACATTCAAGGTTGCACTAACAGCTTTATTGTTCAAGTACCAGTATGAACACTGATACTCCAACCCACTCCTTCCACTGAAAGATTTCACCCTTTGTTGAATTTATTGTTGATGTGAAGCTAAATCCAAAGTGCTCCTTGCAAAGTAATGGGCAAAAATGGGATAATACCCACCGCTAATACTGATCTCTGCCTTCACAAACTCTATTGGCTGAAACCATTTTCAGCATCTGGTACACCCTTTAGAAGTGTCGGATACCAGCAGTGGTCAATAGCAGCTCTAAGGGCTTTTTTTTCACAGAAAATAGGTGCAGGAACCCAACAATGACCCCCCCCCCCCACACACACACACACACACACACACACCAACAACAACTCCAAACCACATCAAATAGTGGGTATGGTAAAATTTAATTTCACTAACAGTGGGAGGATCTTAAAGGGGTATTAAAATACCAGGAGTGCATTACGTAGCAGCGGTTTGTAGGGATACACACAAAATGCAGAGTTCAGGGGTATGCTACACACAGTTCAGAATTCAGCCTTCTCCCACAGCTGCTTACCTCTGCATCCCCCATCCATATCTCACTTCCACGCCTCTTCTTCTCTAGTACCTCCCCGCACACTGTAGGTGGCTCCTCCTCTTTCACTTGCAGGGAAATGATCCAGTGAGGATGTCGGCATCCACACTGCCCCCCGGGCACCTGAATCTCCCTTGTGCCCATCCTACACTCAGTGGGAGCCACTCAGGAGATCTGTGGGAGCCATAGGGAGATAAGCTGTCACTTATAAACACAGAAGCTGGAATTCTGTGTTTACTAGTGATAGTGGTAAAAAAATACAGTACTTCCTTAACATACTAAAACTGGTGCACACAGAATGTGGTGCAATTGTGCATAGTAACCAAATGGCTTTTAACGTCAGCTCGTTCAGTTAAGCTTTGGCAATAAAGTTGCACCAGATTCTGTATGCACCAGTTTTAGTAAATCTTCCCTACAGTGTACATACAGGAAAAATGTAGAGACTTTCATTCTTGACATGTTTAAGTAGAAAAGACAGTTCATAAATAAGTTAATAAATATAGTCTTGTGAAACATTTCTTGAAAAACCTGAACAAAATTGCTGTCATTTTGAAATCAAATGTGCTTAACCCCCCTGGCGGTATTCCCAAGTGTAGCTCGGGGTAAAGTTTCAGTACCACAAGCGGTAACCCCGAGCTACACTCGCGCTGCTCCGGGATCCCTCGATCACTTACCTTGCCCTGCACTCCCGCGATGTCCCTCCTGCAGTGTCCCCGGCAATGTCCTCCGGCGGATGCCATCTGGGTTCCGTCCCCTGCGAGCGTCGGGACGTACAAGGGACGGAACGACGGGAAATTTGAAAATGACAAAAAGTGACATTCACTAAATACACTAAAATCACATAGTAAAACATTACCGTATCAAACCATTTCACATACATTTTGTCCCGAGTGCTTTGTCCTGTGCCCTGCCTGCATTTTTACTGTTCTTTCTGCCTGGAAACTGAGAAATGTCCATGGCGTCCAAAAAGTGTCCCTTTAGGTCAAAAGTGGTTTTAGACCAGCTAGAGAACAGCGATAGTAAATCAGAACCACTTGCAGAATTGAGTGATAATGATTGGTGGGGAAATTCGTCATCAGACACTGAAAACGATTTTGCGACTTTGCTCAGTGATGTGCGAACTTGGCGCTATATTTCAAATTTCAGTGTTTTTGGTTTGATTATATTATTGAATTAAATTTATTATTATTATTATTATTTATTAAATTATAATTTATGATTTCGTGTTTCAAATTGTAACAGGCCTACAATAAAAAAAAATACATATTTCCATGCAAAAAAATTTACCGCTTTTAGCACAGAAATATGGACATAATCAGACCGCTAGGGAGGTTAATAAGAATATGAGGCCATCTGTTTAAAAAGTAATGTTGAATCTTGCAACACATTAAAGAGTCAAAGCACACTAGCAAATCTAGAAATATTCAGCAGACTCTGCTGAACAAAACAATAGCTCTGATTAGTGGCTAAGAAGCCGCTGATCAGAGCTATTCACCTAAAATGACCCCTTTCTGTCGATAACGCCACATCAAAAGCAATTTAAATCACCGATCTTGGTATTTTGAATGCTTTCGAGGGCAGAGGAGGGATTTGGGGTCTTATAGACCCCAGATCCCTCCATAAAGAGTACTCGTCACATGCCAATTGCTGTCCTAAGGGATGTTTATTATTGTGACAGCAATAAAAGTGAGTCATGTTCTTTCAGAAAATACACAATATTGCCAAACGTATTGGGGCACCCTTCCAAATCATTAGATTCAGGTGGTCCAATCACCTCCATGGCCACCGGTGTATAAAATCAAGCTCCTAGGCGTGCAGACTGCTTCTATAAACATTTGTGAAAGAATGGGTCACTCTCAGGAGCTCAGTGAATTCAAACGTAGTACCATGATAGGTTTCCACCTATGCAATGAGTCCATCCGTGAAATTTCCTTGCTGCTAAATATTCCACAGAAAACTGTTAGTGATATTATCACAAAGTGGAAGAAACTGGGAACAACAGCAACTCAACCACAAAGTGGTAGGCCACATAAAATGACAGAGCGGGGTGAGCGCATGCTGAAGCACACAGTGCGCAGAAGTCGCCAGCTGCCTGTAGAGTCAGTAGCTAAAGACCTCCAAACTTCATGTGGCCTTCAGATTAGCACAACAACAGTGCTTAGAAAGCTTCAAGGAATGGGTTTCCATGGCCAAGCAGCTGCATCCAAGCCTTACATCACCAAGTGCAATGCAAATTGTCGGATGCAGTGTTGTAAAGCACACCACCACTGGACTCTTTAGAGTAGTGGACATGTTCTCTGGAATGACGAATCATGCTTCCCTGTCTGGCAATCTGATGGAAGTGTCTGTTTTTCGTGGTTGCCAGGAGAATGGTACTTGCCTGACTGCATTGTGCCAAGTGTAAAGTTTAGTGGAGGGGGATTATGGTGTGGGGTCGTTTTTCAGGGGTTGGGCTTGGCCCCTTAGTTCCAGTCAAGGGAACTCTTAAGGCATCAGCAAACCAAGACGTTTTGGACAATTTCATGCTCCCAACTTTGTGAGAACAGTTTAAGGATGGCCCCTTCCTGTTCCAACATGACTGCACACCAGTGCACAAAGCAAGGTCCATAAAGACCTGGATGAGCTAGATTGGGGTGGAGGAACTTGACTGGCCTGACCTCAACCCGATAGAACACCTTTAGGATGAAGTCAAGCAGAGACTGCAAGCCAGGCCTTTTTGTCTGACATATGTGCCTGACCTCACAAATGCGCTTCTGGAAGCTCCTAAACCTTGTGGACTGCCTTCCCAGAAGAGTTGAAGCCGTTATGGCTGCAAAGGGAGGTGGGTCAACTCAATATTGAACCCTACAGACCAAGACTGGGATGCCATTAAAGTTCATGTGCGTGTAAAGGCAGACGTCCCAATTCTTTTGGCAATAGTGTGTATATGGTTTTGGGGGTCTTTTACAAACTCTGAAAGCTGTAAGTGAACATGGAAAACCTACAGATTTTAAGAGAAATTCGGATATTTACATTTTTGCGTAGTGTGTGATTTCCACCATTTCACAATAGGCGCAATTTAAAATGTACAATTATTTGTTAATTTTTAACTCAATACAGGTTAAGCTTTAATATTTAGCAGGATTTTTGTAAAATTTGCTGTTTTTATCTCATAATAATGATTTTAGTGTATTTTCTACAAAAATATTGCTTTAATAAACCTTTGCGCATATATTGTGGGGCCTTAAAAATCAGTAGCACCTTACTTATATTCTGCTGGTCATGTGCTTTCAGAAAATGTATGATTTGGGGGTCTTTTACAAACTCTGAAAGCTGTAAGGGAAAAGTAAAAAAAGCAATGGAATAATTGCAAAAATGGTCCTGTCAGCTGAGTTTAAAAGTGGAGTGCAGGACCTGGCAGCGAAAGAGTTAAATAAAAAAAAAAAGAAGGTTATGTATTGGCTTAGTCACAGTCCTGATTTGAATCCCATTAAAATGTTGTGGGGGGGATTAAAAATGGGCATTTCACGGAAAACGGAAGGAATTTTGCATGGAGGAGCGGTCAAAAATTTCACTGACCTTCAAAAACTGATAGGCAGCTATGTCAAACACATACAAGAAGTAATTTTTGTTCAAGAGGACAATATCTGCTTCTGAGGACAAGGGTGTACCTTTTTGAAAATATACCATTATATTTTTTGAAATATTTATTGAATACATTATTTAAAAGGTACATTTTCCATTGTGTTATTCAGATTTTTACCTTCATCTGTATGCACAGATTGAATAAAGATCTAATGTTTGCCTCTTCAAAGAAAGTGAACAGTTTTCATGTGGTGCAATCACTTTCCCATGTAACTGTATAAAATTCAGGAGTTCCAACCTCACTCCAACTTTCTAATCTGTGTGCGTATTCCTGGTCAGTGAGTTACATTACTGAAGCCTGTGACAGTAAGGCAACTGGTATTCTTAGGAGGAGGTTGGCAATGATGGCCTTCAGTCTAGGGTCACACTGGTGCTGTGCAGGACATCGCATGTGATTTGCACAGGAATCGCACCACATTTTGTATGGCTCAAATCGCCTCATGTCTGTACCACAATGGTGCAGGACCCTTTTTTTTTTTTACCCTGCACCTGATTTGCATTGCACGGGTGTTCATTGCGTTCTACGATCTGTTTTGGGGTGTCATTAATTGAACATTGACAACCTGCACCAGACCGCATAGACGTACTGCGATTGTAATGCGCTGTGGAATCGCTTGGTGCATCGCATTAGTGTGAGCCAGATCTCAATGATGGCCTGTCATATTTCTTTTAGCATAAAGAGAGCCCCCCCCCCACAAGCAAAATTCAATAATATAATACATTGTACATAAATGAGTACACTTACCCATGTCCACGCTGCCTTTCCTTCTCCTGGATTACTTTTCAGGCTGTTCCTGCTCCTGTGCTGCCATTTTGAAATTGTAAATCATCCTGTTCCTGTGCATGCACAAGATGGAAGATATGATGTCATGCGCCTCATCTCGCACATGCGCCATACAACATTACACTTCCCCCAAGATCTAATGAGAAGTTTTTTTTGTTTGTTTTTTTTCAGCAAGTGAGTGTAATGCTCTATGACACAAGTATGAGACGCAGCAGATAACATCATGCACTTTTTTGCGCACATGCGCAGTATGAGAATACTGCAAGATCTTGCTGCTTACATACAGGATCTTCCTGAAGGCACTAGTGAGGTTGCCTTCCCAGGTGGCATATGTGTGGTTGGGGCTATCACTAGTGCTTTCAGGGGAACAAGGAAGTGGAAACAAAAAAGGTAAGTAAATCAAAAACTTTTTTTTTTTTTAATCCGTGTTAGATGATTTCACATGAGCATGCAGCACGCTTGAAGCACACAGACAGGGCCTGGTGAAATGAGTACTACAGAGCATAACCTAGCCTGCTGAGTGTTTGAGGCTCAGTTTCATGCCTTTGTCTTCAGCTTAGCTTTGAAAGTAAAGCGTTTCAGTAAAATAACAGAAAATGGTTGAGTAGGTTTATTTTTCACATTTTATTTAATAATAAAGAATAGAACAATCAAAGTGTTCACTGGTAATTCAAGAAAGAAAACATTCAGTCAGCATGAGAGTAGAATAATGGAAAACATACATGTCATTCCCCTAATACGCTACTGTTTGGAGTTATGTGTATGAGGGGTGAATAGGCTACCGGTGTGACATTGTCGTGTATTACATGACTGATCAACAAGCTATTCACATACAGAAGTGTGAGCTCCAATCCTCATCTACTATGCAGGGTGAGATAAGTGTTTTCACCCATTCACAGAGTGAATATGTGTTTACCTAAGTTTAGAAGGTGAAAAGTGTTCTCTATAAAACCCTACAGCCTATATGATTAGTGCTGCAAATGTAATGTGTAAAAGGAGTTCTTGTGTGCAATCCGGAAAAGCTTGGCGTTTCGACCATGAGCTGTACACAACAGTACACAACCTTACCTGTCTGCAGCCATTTCTGTAGTGTTCTTGACCACTCCATCCCCATAAAAAGCCCTTTAGCCAATACCATATAATTCTGGGGACACCGTGTTTTCCTTAGTGTGCATTTCTGGCTAGGAATTCTCAGCCCGCGTCCACTGTAGTGTGCTGTGTGCTACAATGGTAGGTAAGCATAGTAATCCCCCTGCACCTTCCACTATCTCTTCTAGGGTATCCCTCTTCTTTGTTCCCACCACTAGCTTGGGCTGTTCTCAGACCCACCCCTGCACTGCGCCTGGCCCTACCTTCCCTGTATGTGTCAGTCAGGAGACAAAGAACCTGAATTTTAGCTGGTAGTGTAATGTTTTTTTTTTTTTTTTAAACCAAATTATTTTGTAACCAGTGCGGTCTTTTTTGTCTGTAAGCTGTGACCACATTTCTGTCCCTCTTGTAGAATAGCAAACCTTGTTTATGTTGTTGAATGTGGGCATACTTGACAGTTGTAGGTCACTCCAAAAGGCCATACAAAGAGTTTCATTAAAGTGCTGCAATCCACTGCATCCAAGTTTCGATTTATCCTGACTGGCCTCTTTTGGTTACAATACTTTGCCTTATCAAGAAGAACCTAGGAAGGGGGAAAATGTATCTATACAAATGTCCAAAATCGTACAGCAAAATGTAGGAGGGGTAATGGAAGTCTAAATGGAGTTTTCTTGTAAAGGAAGCCTTTTGGGAGACCACAGTGCCAGTATCTGGGTAGCTTGCTTTCGAATCATTTGGGCCATAGCCCATTTCTGATGGGGGAGTGTATGGAGGCTTTGAGAAGCCTACAGGCATGAGAAGCCACTCAGCTGGTGGATGAAACCACTGTAGTAGTTTGTGTGTGGGGGTGCTCTTTGTTGCTGCACACAAGGGTCCGTGATGGTGGCTAAAATTTCAAAATAAATAGACCCCCACCCCTTTAAATGAAAATACATCACTCAGGAAAATGCTCCTTTTGTTGTCATATGTTATGAGATATTATTAAGCATTTTAGTTATGGTTTTACCTTTAGTTTTGAGGAACATACAAAACAGGCAATTAAAATCTGTTGCACTATCCCATCAAATAAAATTGTGTGTATCGTTTCTGACCTCCAAAACAGAAGGTTAGTCCATGTGTAAAGCCTGAATTTCACACATACAGAAAAATGCAAATAGCAAAGCTCCAACTGAAACTTGTTAACCACCAGTAAATCTTAAAACCCATAGTCACCTTTTAAACAATTTACTTAAACCAAAACCAGCTATACATCTTTTTGTCATCTATTATCACAAGCACCACTCACAGAGGAAATTTCCTGCTACTACGACAAACTAAAGTATAAAACATCCAAAAAATATCCAATGTTTTACATTCCAAGGTTGTGTTTGTATTTGTTATTGCAAATGTTAGAATATATATTTTCGCCCATACTTGGGCTGCGTCAAAGGATTCATTTGCCACAGTAGAAAAAGAAAATGGTGTCTGGCTGTAGTATGCGTAAATGGAACTGGTTTTAAAACATTGGGGTTGATTTACTGCAGGAGTGTAAGCTGTTCGTTTAGCAAAGTGAATTTTCACTAAGGGCAGACTTGCAAGTTGCGACAATGCAACGTTAATTTTAAATGGCACCCCCAACGCAATAAGGCAGTGCACCTGCTTTGTAGTGCCCAACAATGCACAACAACACATAGGGTTGCATTAGAAAATGGGTTGTGCTGTTTCAAGCACACTAGGGTGTGTTGGCAGCCCATTTGTGTTAAATGGGATGCCATAAAGCAACACACATTAACATGTAAATGGGCTCTTAGCATAGTGAATGAGGTGAAGCTGGGCTCACTTCAACCATCATGTAAAAGCATTCCTGTGTTTTGTTTTTATTTTATTTGTCTTGCACATGATTGGATATTCAAAGTAAAATCAGTTTCACATCATTCACTAAGCCAATTAAAAATTCACTTTGCAAAGTGATCATGATCTGCTCAACTAGTAAATCAATGGAGTGAATCCTGCTATAACGCTTTTCTAAGGTTACATCTTAGGCTGGGTACACACTAAGTTTTTTCTTTTCGTTCAACCCGGTGTTTTTATTTTTTGTTCAACCCACTAACATGCGATGTTAGTGTGCTGATCTCTGCTGCTGTGCCTTTGTGTTCTGATAGGAGTACCACCCCCTCGCCAGAACACGATTATCAGTCCTTGCAACCATTGACCTGACCGTCTTAGGCCCGCGTGTACCCAGCTTTAGATTTATACGTTAATTGAATCAATTTTGGTGATTTTTTTTTTTTTACTCTTCACCTCTGCATACTAAAATGTTCTTTTTGGACTACATGCTGAACTACTAAAGTGCAACATGGATGTGTAACATATATATCCGGTAATATTACAGTCTGTATGCCTCCCAATGCTTTCTACCTTTAAGTGGAAGTAACCACTTAAACGTAATAAATAATGGACAATTGTTTAATTGTGAGTGAATATACAGTATGTAGAATCACTCACTCTAGCTCCAATGAAGCTTCTATATGGGGTAAAAGCAAGTTTGAGGCAGTGATGTGTTCCATGTGTATTATCTAGCCAAACCTTTTATCTTTTTACATTTTTTTTTTTTTTTTTATAGAATATGGAAGGGTTAGAACCTTTGTCAGGTTTGTATTGCTGTCTGTTTCCCCAATCAGGAGAATCACAACATTTTTGAGTTATCACAGGGACAGGAGGTGAGTGGAAATCATCCCAAGGGAAACCTTTTCTGATGACTACTGTCTCCCTTTGTACAGATCTCCTTTGCTTTGTGCTGTGTCTGTGGGGCAAAGTAAAAAGACATCTTCTAGATACATCACAGACACCAAAAAAACTAAATCTTAATGTGGGTTTTAACCATTCCATACTCTCTCCAAAGAAAATTATATTCTTTTTGAAAAGAGTAGGGTGGTTACTTAGTTCCACTTTAAACAAACAACCTCAGCCACCATCTCTGGGCAAAGTGAGCCAATAAAGTTGCACTTGTGTTTTCCAATAAGTAGGCTGATGTGACTTAGAGGACCAAAGTATACACCAAATTAACTTGCGCCTTGTTTTGACTTTTTCTGCACTAAACTTTTTCATGTTACCTGATTTCAATCAAATTATAGACATTGTTTAAAATAATTGTTACAAAAAAGATATTAAGCAAGCCTTCCATGTTATGAAGTTATTAGTTAGCTAGGTCTGATTTTCCAGCTATTGATGTTCCATTAATAATCTGTACAGGTATGTATGCACAGCGATACCAGTAAACAGAAGCGCACTTTTTTGTTTCAAACATAATACAAGTAATTTCTAAATGAACCTTAACTACTTGACTGCCAGAGTGACAGAAAAGTGAATCGTGTTTTTATTTTTTTTTAAGTTCCTTTTTTTAGTTCCCTTAACATGGAGAGAGTTTAGCTTGGCAGCTAAGCAGACTTTTGGGAAGCTTCTGTCTCCTGCTCAGATAGCTTTTCCTCCGACAGAACCGTCATCCATGGTGATACAGAGCGTGTGATGGTCTGCTTGGCCAGGTTGTAGTGATTGATGACTGTGTAGAACTTGCCCTGAGTGCTGGGGTCCTGTTCAGTGTAGTAGTTGTCCAGGGCTGCAGGTATGCATCGATTGTTCTGTAGAGGGATAAAGAGAGGTCACTTAGTACTTTGAAGAGGTGTTGTCTATTTGGTTTCTCAGAAGGAAAATGCCAGTAACCTATACTATTGTACAAACACAACCCTCTGTAAACTTTTTCTGTGTCAAAAAAAATAAAAATACAATGCTGTACAATAAAATGTTGTTTTTGTCAAGTTCATTTTGATGTATGAACCCTTATTTGAAAAACCTTTGCTGAAGACTGATTGTTGGGGAAGTGCATACTCATAACACAACCACTGAGCAGTCTTTTTTATAGAAGTGATAACTTTATCAATTGCTTTGCTTCTTAACTTGTATGTACCATGTGCTGTGTTTAAAAACGTCTGCAACCATTTGCAGAAAAGGAATCTCTGTTCTGGAAGTAGATGAAAGGGAAGAACCTGCAAGATTAGCAGTCCCATGTGCTGCACAGAAAAGACAGCGCAAGCTCAGTGCAAAATGCTTGGTTAAAGTCTTGGAGCAAAAATAGATTTTTCTCTGGAGTACAACCTATGTTAAGAGTGGTTTGCCCCTGAATGGAAAGGCAACTGCTGTGCATATTTAAAGAGTTTAGGATGAAAAGTATTATTTCTGAGTATGCAGATGACACAAATCTATGTGATGGAATTAAGTCCGTACAAGAGGTCTCTGACTTGCAAGCCAACCTAGATGCAGTGGTGGAGTAGACAAATGTATGGCACATCAGGTTTAATTTTGATGAATGAAAAATTTTGCACTTGTGGGGGGGGGGGGGGGCAAATTAATGCATCATACAAGCTGGAAGTAGTAAAGCTGACAGAATCAATGATTGAGAAACATTTGGGTGTTCTGGTAACTGCGTAAAAACCCAATCTGCATTTTCTATAGGCCCGAAAGCTCTCCCTTCCCAAAGACAGTGGTGGTTTGGCATTCCCTGATTTCCAAAAATATGCCAACATAAAGGCTTGGGTAACCATAGAAAACATCCACACACTTCCTCTTACATCAGCTCTCCTGGTGCACCCCCACCTCCCCCAGCATCTTGAAACACATCCAATCATTGGACCTCTGTACTCTCAAATACAGTGTAACCGGCCTGGCAAAATACGATCTTTCTCCAGCCCCCTTTTCACTATACTCAGTTGTGTGCAATCCTCCTTTTCCAATGGCATGTACCCAGGCCCATTCTGTGACCTTATGCATTTCAAACTGAACAAAAGTTGTCCCTACCTCAAAGCTCTCATGATAGACACTGGCCCATTCCAACTGGATGCCTGGAAATCCTCACAACTTCGTCACTTTCTCCACACTTTCTCTCCACCTGCAGACCATGCAAGACCCCTCACTCACTTTGAGACCTTGCACACTGAATGGGCCCACTCAGACACTCTCTTGTAACAATATGCTATCTCATCTCCATTTGTCCATTTAAAAAAAAAAAGGGGGGGGGGGGTAATCCTGTTGTGGTCTGAAAATACATAGCAAAAGAAAACTGAGCAGGGCTAACCCAACTAACCCAGTTCATGGCTAACCCAACTCAGTTCACAAAAAAGTCTAACTAGAACCCTCCTCTTATCCTAATGTTCATAACATAGACACTAATAATTCTGTAGTTCCAAGATATGAACTAGGTGGGCTAATTAGATTCCTTGGGTTAACACAGGAAGTGTGCATATGACACAGCTTTGAATTTTTGACAGGTAATTTTTTTGGCACATATTGAATGCATATGACAAAATGCTTTCTATTGGATATTTATGTGACCAAAAGGTAAATAAGAGAAGTTCATTGTTGAGGTTTACATACACTTCAAATGCATTTTTTTTTTTTTTAGAAGCTGCAGTTTACAAAAGTAGTCCATTTAGTAAATTCAGTGTAATGCTGTTAACTTTAAGGTCATCGCACAAAGGCACTCTGTGACAAAAGAGGTTTAACCTTTGCATAGAAAATTGATTTTTTTTAAACCTTTCCATTCAAGATTGAAAGTTGTACAAATGTGGAATAACCTTCTACAAGAACTGCTGTTCTAACGAATGGTGGCATACAGCTGTCAGGGTGAAGCGTAGGGGAAGCCTACTAAAATCCGTTCAGACATCTGCCTCATTATGTCACAGATATACGATAGGCCGATTAGTTAAAGCATAACAGCAAAGAGAAGCTGTGAATTCAGAAAAACATCTAATATCACACAGGACTAGGCATGGTCTAAATATATGTAAATCCAGTGTATGCAAGTAATCGAAAAAGAGAGATCAAAGTTTCATTTACATCCGTCTTTTGTTTTCTTTTCATACACTGAAACACTTTCAAGAAAGCGTTTTCATCTCTCTCAGGGTTTAACACAAAGCAGGCAGTAGAAAGTATTATGTGCTCCGTACAACATTAACTTTGTATTTTTAAAATAGGCCTAATTAGTACAGAATGTTCTGACACGCTCCTAAAATATCTGAACTAATTAATATCCTACAGTACAAGCAAAGAGGCAGCGCTCTGTTGCTCTGGAGCCTGCTAAGGACATTAGCGATGGCCTAATCTCATGGACCAGTGGGTATGCACCCACATTGACTGATCCTAGCGCCTTCTCAGTGAGCCAGCAAGAGAGATTTGGCTGGGGTTTTTGTACATACAGTCATGGCCGAAATTGTTGGCACCCTTGATATTTCTCCAGGAAATCATGTATTTCTCACGAAACGTATTGCATTAACACATGTTTTGCTATACACATGTTTATTCCCTTTGTGTGTATTGGGACAAAACAAAAAAAGGGAGGAAAGAAAGCAAATTCGACATAATGTCACACAAACCTCCAAAAATGGGCTGGACAAAAGTATTGGCACCCTTTCACAACTGCGGATAAATAAGAATGTTACAAGCATGTGATGCTCCTGTAAACTCACCTGGGGCAAGTAACAGGTGTGGGCAATATAGAAATCACACCTGAAAGCAGATAAAAAGGAGAGACGTTCACTTAACCTTTGCATTGTGTGTCTGTCTGTGCCACACTAAGCATGGACAACAGAAAGAGGAGACGAGAACTGTCTGAGGACCTGAGAACCAAAATTGTGGCAAAATATCAACAATCTCAAGGTTACAAGTCCATCTCCAGAGAACTAGATTTGCCTTTGTCCACAGTGCGCAACATTATCAAGAAGTTTGCAACCCATGGCACTGTAGCTAATCTCCCTGGTCGTGGACGGATGAGGAAAATTGATGAAAGATTGCAACGCAGAATAGTCCGGATGGTGGATAAGCAGCCCCAAACATGTTCCAAAGACATTCAAGCTGTCCTGCAGGCTCAGGGAGCATCAGTGTCAGCGCGAACTATCCGTCGACATTTAAATGAAATGAAACGCTATGGCAGGAGACCCAGGAGGACCCCACTGCTGACACAGAGACATAAAAAAGCAAGACTACAGTTTGCCAAAATGTACTTGAGTAAGCCAAAAGCCTTCTGGGAAAACGTCTTGTGGACAGATGAGACCAAGATAGAGCTTTTCGGTAAAGCACATCATTCTACTGTTTACCGAAAACGGAATGAGGCCTACAAAGAACAAAACACAGTACCTACGGTAAAATATGGTGGAGGTTCAATGATGTTTTGGGGTTGTTTTGCTGCCTCTGGCACTGGGTGCCTTGACTGTGTGCAAGGCATCATGAAATCTGAGGATTACCAAAGGATTTTGGGTCGCACTGTAGGGCCCAGTGTCAGAAAGCTGGGTTTGCGTCCAAGATCCTGGGTCTTCCAGCAGGACAATGACCCCAAACATACGTCAAAAAGCACTCAGAAATGGATGGCAAAGAAGCGCTGGAGAGTTCTGAAGTGGCCAGCAATGAGCCCAGATCTAAATCCCATTGAACACCTGTGGAGAGATCTTAAAATTGCTGTTGGGAAAAGGTGTCCTTCCAATAAGAGAGACCTGGAGCTGTTTGCAAAGGAAGAGTGGTCCAAAATTCCGGGTGAGAGGTGTCAGAAGCTTATTGATGGTTATAGGAAGCGACTGATTTCAGTTATGTTTTCCAAAGGGTGTGCAACCAAATATTAAGTTAAGGGTGCCAATACTTTTGTCCAGCCCATTTTTGGGGTTTTGTGTGACATTATGTCATATTTGCTTTTCTGCCTCTGTTTTATATTTGTTCCAATACATACAAAGGGAATAAACATGTGTATAGCAAAACATGTGTTAATGCAATACCTTTTTTGTGTGAAATACTTGATTTTCAGGAAAAATATCCAGGGTGCCAACAATTTCGGCCATGACTGTATGATAGAGTGAAAGTCTGCAAGCCAATCTATTGCATTGTAAAACCTAGTGCGGTATCTTGCTTTACTGTATTTAAAAGTGTTCAAGTAGCAATCTCTAGAGCCCACTGGAAATCTAGCACTAGTGTTGGGCAGTCTATGATTATGCCATGATATCCAGAGCTACAGTTACTAAAGGAAAAAAGGGGAATATTCCCCAAGAATAAAAATGGCAGAGCTGTAAGACTGAAGTAGATTTTTAACATACCTATGTAACTATATAATTAAGGCACTTCAATTAAGCGCAACCAAGAAAGAACCAGGGCAGCACAGTGGCTAAGTGATTAGAACATCCACCTAGCAGCACTAGGGTTGTCAGTTCAAATCCCAACCACAACACTACCTACCTGGAGTTTGCATGTTCTCCCTGTGCCTGTGTTGGTTTCCCCTGGAGTCGGTTTCCTCCCACATTCCAAAGACATGCTGGTAAACTAATTGGCTCCAGTCTTAAATTGACCCTAGTAAGTGTATGAATTTGAGTTAGGAGCCTTTGATTGTAGGCTTCTTCAGGGCAGAACTCCAGGCAGGCTGCAAGTAAAACTGTATCTCTGTAAACAGCTCATTATTTTCAGTCTGCTTCCTAATTTTTCCCTCTTAACATGTTCTCTTCCCCTTTCTTTCTAACTACCTTGTCCCCTCTCAACCTCATGCTCACACCTACCCGCCCCTATTACTGCACTCCTCATCTATTGCTCATTCTAAACCCACACACTGTCACAACCAGCAGGACACAAAGGCATATGCCCTCTCTACGTCTCACACTCATCCTACCATCCTCACCCTCCTGCACCTCTGGATGTCAGTGGATAATTTACCTAATCCTGACCCCCTACCATCTTGATTTAAACTAAGTCTTTTCCTCCAAAAATACAGTTCCTGCCTCCAAACAGATCTATTTCATCACTCTCAACAGCACCTTCCCATCCACTCCTCACCAAAAACTCGCCTACCTCTAACTCTACTTTGCCTCTCACCACATCCACTTACTAACTTCCCAGTAAATTACAAATCATGTCAAAAACATGATTGGCGCAATTTGTGATGAAATCCCCACTGTTACTGTGTCTCCCAAACATAACATTCTATGTAAACTACCAGATTCGATACTTCATTGATCCTGTTACCCAGGGCTTATTTTCAGTGGGAATGCAGGGGAACACAGTTCTGGTACCTCCATCACTGTATGTATGTAATGGCAAGGGGCGCTGTAGGATCTATAGTTGCTTGCTGCTGGGGGATAAATTGTCACTTAAGGAGATCTATTTTTGTGTGGTGGTCTATTGGTGGGGGATCTATTGTTGACGGGCACATTTTTGTGTAAGGGATCTACTGTTGAGGGGTCTATTGTTGCTGGATGCTGGGGTGTCTATTGATGCTGGCTGCTGGGAGATCTGTTGTAGCTGCTGGGGGCCCATTGTTGCTGGTTGGTATTTTATTTTGAGGTCCATTGTTGCTGGAGAAATCCATCGTTGCTGGGGGGGGGGGGGGTCTATTTTTCTGCTTTTCTTGTAATAATTCCACACAAATTATTCAGCACCACAAAATTATACTTGGCTGCGTATTCTCCAAAAGGAGCAGTGCTGGGAGTTAAGTAGGGGGGCAGAGACAAGAAGTGACTTAGAAGAGGGCAGTTCCTGCACCTAATAGTTCTCTATAGCTGGTGGTGCTGATCAAGTGAGGAAAGTCCAACAAGGCAATTGTACAGAGGTTGAGCATTAGAGTGACTTCTGTACAACTTCATTGCCTATACATGGATTGAATACAGCTGGTCCTTGCTGAACTTGCCAGATTTTGTTCCATGTATGGCCAGCTTAAGGTAAATGTTGAGTTTCATGCTGCAGCTCTTCGTTATTTCAGTCAATTGTTCATGCAGAAATTGTAGAATATCGTTGGCCAGAGCATTTGATCTTGCCATCACTGAGTCAACTAATCTTGTTTGAAAGCCCTTCAAATTTCATCTAGACTTGCTAATTGAATGGAATCCCAGATCTATTAAACATGTCAGCTAAGTGACCATCTCACTGAGAACAACCTTCTTGATCCCCTTCAGTCCAGATTTCAACCTCAACACTCCATGTAAACTGCTCTCCTTAAACTCACCAATGATCTTCTAATGGCTAAAACCAAAGCACCCTATTCTGTACTCATAATCCTGGACCTCTCTGTTGCCTTTGACACAGTGGTTCACTCCTTCCTCCTCAAAACAAAACTCTACTCATTTGGTCTTTGCGACTGTACTCTTCGCTGGTTCTCATCCTACCTATCCCACCGCACCTTCAGTGTCACTTACAATTCTACTACCTTTTCTCCTCTTCCTTTCTTCGTTGGGGTTCCCCAAGGTTCTGTTCTTGGACCTCTCTTATTCTCGAAATACCCTTCTTCCCTGGGTCAGCTGATTGCTTCCCATAGCTTTCAATACTATTTCTATGCTGAAGACACCCAAATCTATCTCTCTACCACTCAGCTCACTCCATCAGTCTCCTCACGCATCACTAATCTACTAACAGAGAAATCAGCCTGGTTGGCAAACCACTTCCTAAAAATCAATATATCCACAACCAAGCTCATAATATTTGCTCCCCCATGTGCCCCTTCCCCTGACATCTCCATCAAAATCTACAGCTCATCTATCAACCTGTCCCCATATGCCAAGGTTTTAGGTGTAATCCTGACCTCTGAACTATCAGTCCCACATCCAATCACTGTGCAAAGCTTGCCACCTTAACCTCTGCAACATATCCAAGATGCGCTCCTTCCAACCAATGACACCACAAAGCTGCTAACTCGCTCCCTGGTCATCTCCCGCCTTGAAGTCTGCAACTCCTTCCTCATTGGCTTATCTTTTACACAGGCTATCCCCTCTTCAGTCCATCATGAATGCTGCAGCCATCCACCTCACCAACTGCTCAGTGTCTGCTATCCCTCTCTGTCAATCCCTCCACTGGCTTCCACTCACCCAACTAATTAAGTTTAAGATGCTAACAACTTACAAAGCCATCCACAACTCGACCCCCAGCTACATCACTAACCTGGTCTCAAACTACCAACAAAATCATTCTCTTCCTTCCCAAGACCTCCTGCTGTCTAGCTCCCTTGTCACCTTGTCCCAAGCTTGCTTCCAGGACTTCTCCAGAGCCTCTCCCATCCTCTGGAATTCCCTACCCCAATCTGTCCGACTGTCTCCTACTCTGTCCACTTTGAGATGATCACTGAAAACTCATCTCTTCAGAGAGGCCTATCCTGCCTCTACCTAAGAACTGTACATTTATTTTCTCCATCAGCCCATCCCCCACAGTTATTACCTTATGTATCTCTTGACCTTTCCTCTTAGATTGTAAGCTAAAGAGCAGGGCCCTCTGATTCCTCCTGTATTAAATTGTATTGTAATTGTACTGTCTGCCCTTATGTTGTAAAGCGCTATGTAAACTGTTATTATTATTATTATTATACATTATTTATAAAGCGCCAATAGTTCGCTCAGCGCTGTACATTACAAAGGGGGACAGAACATGTGACAGAACAATACCAATACAATGCAAAACATGAGGGGATCGAGGGCCCTGCTCTTTCGAGCTTACAATCTAGGAGTTGGCGCTATATAAATCCTGTATAATATTAATAATAAAGTTTCTTTTGCACCTAGTACATGTGTATTACATCACAAACAAAAACTGCATTCACATTTAGAATTTATTTTAAACATTTTTCTATCCTGCGCCTTCAAATTTTTTCATCACTGTGATCAAAAACAAACATCAATTTGACCCCACTAACAATTAGAAAATTGAGCAAATGTCCTAAAATGGAAATTTTCCAATTAAATCTTACTGCTGTATAACCAGCATTGGCCCGATTCTCTTTCATTCAAGAAGCTGGTTCACACCTTTATCAATTTTCCAGAAGCTCCCTGCTATCAGTTACCTGCAGTGTGTCTGATAACAAGCTGCCTGCATACTGTTCATTAGCTACAGAGCGGTGATTTATTGATGGAGTACTGCAGACATTGCATCTGACATTGAGTGATTGGAATGTTAGGGAGCAGTGAGAAGTGGACATGTCTGGGAGTGTGCTGAAATGATCCTATGGAGAGAGACAGCAGGAGCAGATACATCATGGAAGGGGATACATTATTGAGTACATACATCACACCTTATGAGAAATTGCGAATTCCCCATTACCAGATGGATATATGAAATATTTCCACATGTGCTGTCTCAAAGTAAACCCTGTCAAGATATAATAGGCAGAGAAAAGAAAGTACAGAGATCTACACTGTGTATTCTGATCCTCCTGAGAGCAACAAAAGTGCTGTTTGTTACAGTGGGGCAAAAAAGTATTTAGTCAGCCACCAATTGTGCAAGTTCTTCCACTTAAAAAGATGAGAGAGGCCTGTAATTGGCATCATAGGTAGACCTCAACTATGAGAGACAAAATGAGAGCCAGTCTCCAGATCTCAACCCCATAGAAAACCTTTGGAGGGAGTTGAAAGTCCGTGTTGCCCAGTGACAGCCCCAAAACATCACTGCTCTAGAGGAGATCTGCATGGAGGAATGGGCCAACATACCAGCAACAGTGTGTGCCAACCTTGTGAAGACTTACAGGAAACGTTTCACCTCTGTCATTGCCAACAAAGGATATATAATAAAGTATTGAGATGAACTTTTGATATTGACCAAATACTTATTTTCCACCATAATTTGCAAATAAATTCTTTCCAAATCAGCCAATATGATTGTCTGGATTTGTTTTCTCATTTTGTCTCTCATAGTTGAGGTCTACCTATGATGCCAATTACAGGCCTCTCTCATCTTTTTAAGTGGGAGAACCTGCACAATTGGTGGCTGACTAAATACTTTTTTGCCCAACTGTGTATATATACAGTCGGGTCCATAAATATTGGGACATCGACACAATTCTAACATTTTTGGCTCTATACACCACCACAATGGATTTGAAATGAAACAAACAAGATGTGCTTTAACTGCAGACTGTCAGCTTTAATTTGAGGGTATTTACATCCAAATCAGGTGAACGGTGTAGGAATTACAACAGTTTGCATATGTGCCTCCCACTTGTTAAGGGACCAAAAGTAATGGGACAATTGGCTTCTCAGCTGTTCCATGGCCAGGTGTGTGTTTTTCCCTCATTATCCCAATTACAATGAGCAAATAAAAGGTCCAGAGTTCAATTCAAGTGTGCTATTTGCATTTGGAATCTGTTGCTGTCAACTCTCAAGATGAGATCCAAAAAGCTGTCGCTATCAGTGAAGCAAGCCATCATTAGGCTGAAAAAACAAAACAAACCCATCAGAGAAATAGCAAAAACATTAGGCGTGGCCAAAACAACTGTTTGGAACATTCTTAAAAAGAAGGAACGCACCGGTGAGCTCAGCAACACCAAAAGACTCGGAAGACCACGGAAAACAACTGTGGTGGATGACCGAAGAATTCTTTCCCTGGTGAAGAAAACACCCTTCACAACAGTTGGCCAGATCAAGAACACTCTCCAGGAGGTAGGTGTATGTGTGTCAAAGTCAACAATCAAGAGAAGACTTCATCAGAGTAAATACAGAGGGTTCACCACAAGATGTAAACCATTGGTGAGCCTCAAAAACAGGAAGGCCAGATTAGAGTTTGCCAAACGACATCTAAAAAAGCCTTCACAGTTCTGGAACAACATCCTATGGACAGATGAGACCAAGATCAACTTGTACCAGAGTGATGGGAAGAGAAGAGTATGGAGAAGGAAAGGAACTGCTCATGATCCTAAGCATACCACCTCATCAGTGAAGCATGGTGGTGGTAGTGTCATGGCGTGGGCATGTATGGCTGCCGATGGAACTGGTTCTCTTGTATTTATTGATGATGTGACTGCTGACAAAAGCAACAGGATGAGTTCTGAAGTGTTTCGGGCAATATTATCTGCTCATATTAAGCCAAATGCTTCACAACTCATTGGACGCCGCTTCACAGTGCAGATGGACAATGACCCAAAGCATACTGCAAAAGCAACCAAAGAGTTTTTTAAGGGAAAGAAGTGGAATGTTATGCAATGGCCAAGTCAATCACCTGACCTGAATCCGATTGAGCATGCATTTCACTTGCTGAAGACAAAACTGAAGGGAAAATGCCCCAAGAACAAGCAGGAACTGAAGACAGTTGCAGTAGAGGCCTGGCAGAGCATCACCAGGGATGAAACCCAGCGTCTGGTGATCTCTATGCGTTCCAGACTTCAGGCTGTAATTGACTGCAAAGGATTTGCAACCAAGTATTAAAAAGTGAAAGTTTGATTTATGATTATTATTCTGTCCCATTACTTTTGGTCCCTTAACAAGTGGGAGGCACATATGCAAACTGTTGTAATTCCTACACCGTTCACCTGATTTGGATGTAAATACCCTCAAATTAAAGCTGACAGTCTGCAGTTAAAGCACATCTTGTTTGTTTCATTTCAAATCCATTGTGGTGGTGTATAGAGCCAAAAATGTTAGAATTGTGTCGATGTCCCAATATTTATGGACCTGACTGTATGTATATATATATATATATATATATATATATATATATATATATATATATGGTCCAGGTTTGAAGTCAGGGCTCTGACAGGGCCATTCACATCAGAACCCATGTAGAGCCATGCATTTGTGTTGAGATGCATTATTTTGTAGTATTAGCAAGGTGAGGTGTCATGCGTCAACATGCGGTTTATCATTTCAGATTTGGAGTGGGTAGTGTTAACAGCCATTGACCAAGGTTTTTAAATACCTGTAACTAACACAACAAAACACGTATGCCTTTTAATGTGCTGCCATTGACTTCTATTGTTCTCCCAAAGCATAAAAATGCACCAGACATTGCAACACGTTACTATAAAACGTAACCGTGTGAATGGGCCCTCAATGCAAGCATCTGCGGTTGTCTGTATAGTCAAATGGAGGACATTGTGAGGGGAATGGGAACAGGTAGTGATGCGTTTTTTGTAGTGTTAGGTAGGCATGTCATGCATATTTCAGTGCATTTTGACAAGTGTTGATGAGCGTTTTCAATGCATTTTTGATTTTAGAATTTGGAATGTGTAGGGTTAACAGCCACGGACCAAGGCTCACTATAAATATATGTTGCCACCACCTATTATATGCATTTATATGCACAGCCATTGACTTCTATGGTCCTGTCAAGGCACTAATATGCAGAAAAAAAAGACATATTTTCAAAACGCACTGCATTACTGTGCTAAGATGGGAACTGACACTTTTTTTTATTATAGAGTGTGAGAAGGTGCAGTGGCAGTAAAGAGTGGGGCTGCAATAAAACTTGGAACTTGTATTGAAGAGAATGCCAGATATAAACACCCCAGCGGGAGAATGCTGCTTAGGGGAAACACAGTTCAGTTAAAGGCAGAGATGTAGTGGGGAGGGATGCACCAACAGCGTCTGTTTCAGAGGGTGATGTGCAGCCTGGCCAGTCCAGTTTACTTACTTTCCTATTTTACTTTCCCTATCAGACAAGGTCTCTCTCCCTACTCTACCCACTTTGCCAAAAGCATTGTGCCAAAGCCCAGGGGCAAGGACTTGAAAACCCTGCTGACCCAAGATTGCCACCAGGGTCACATGGAAGCAACATAGTCAACTAGCACGCTGCTCCATGACCCAGGAAAGCACTGAGAAAATAGGTTTCTCCTGACTTCCTCTCCAGGTTGTGTTAGCACTCATTTGAGCGCCCCCTGCAGTGGAGTAAACAGACTGCGCCTGCATACAGGCAAACCACAACGCATGAAATTCAGAAAGTTGGAACATATGCGTTTCAATTGCAATGTTTTCAGTGGGCCCTAAAGCCAAGTAAATTATTTTATCTAAAGGGAAACTGCACTGTAATCTCATCTACAAATAAGCTGCTTTCACTGAAATATTTAACAAAATATCATTTTTCACAAGATTTTCTTAACATTGTTCCAATTTTCAGATTCTTCCTCTATGGACTAAGCATCTGACAAGTGCTGAAATAAAACAAACTTGTATCACTCAAGTCTAGGCAGACTGATAGGCACTGAGATACCAACTACAAAGCTTGTTCGATTGCAATGGATGCATAACAAGTGCTTGTAGCAAGTAAATATGTTTATTCACAGTACAGACATTTATTAACAAAAATTCATCATTAAAGTGATTCTAAAGGTTTATTTTTGTGAAAGAAAAAATAACAAACATGTCTATACTTACCTGCTGTGTGCACTGGATTTACATAGAGCAGCCTGGATCCTCCTCTTCTTGGGTCCCCTGCAGGCTCTCCTGGCCCCTCCCTCCTGTCGGGTGCCCCCATAGCAAGCAGCTTGCTATGGGGGCACCCGCTGCTCCGTGTGAGCGCTCACAGTCATGACTCGGCCCCGCCTCTTCTCTCTTCTCATTGGCTCACTGGCTGTAATTGACAGCAGTGGGAGCCAATGGCACCTGCTTCTGTCCCAGCCAATGAGAAGAGGGAGTCCCAGGATAGCCAAGACTCCAGTGCACATTGCTGGATCGAGAGGGGGTTTAGGTGAGTATTAGGGGAGGCTGGGGATGCTGCACAGAGAAGGTTTTTTACCTTCATGCATAGAATGCATAAATGTAAAAAACCTTGAGCCTTTAGAGCCACTTTGATGTGAAACTCTAGTTTTGTTGAAAAAAAAGCCCCCTCTAGGTGCACTGTGTTAGCAGCAAGGATTTAGCTAAATTTCTTGTGAAGGTATACTTGTTCTTTCCTATACCTAATACATATCTACTACCAGTTGCTAGGTTATATGTAGTTATTATTTATTAAAGGTACTTACTGTATATAGCGCCATCAATTTACACAGCGCTTTACAAATATTGTACATTCACATCAGTCCCTGCCCTCAAGGAGCTTACAAACTAAAGTCCCGAACTTACATTCATACATACACATACAGTACTAGGGCCAATTTAGACAAGAGCCGATTAACCTACCAGCATGTCTTTGGAGTGTGGGAGGAAACCTGAATACCTGCAGGAAACCCACACAGGGAGAACATGCAAACTTCAGGTAGGTAGTGCCATGGGTGGGATTCGAACCGATGACCCTAGTTAATACAATACCTATATAAAAACTTCCATTAAGCTGTCTAGAGATGGACTGAAACGCAGCTGGTTCAGCAGTGTTAGTGTGTTGTGGTGCCAATCACTAACCCAATGAACCTCTAATGCACATGTGCTGCAGTGCTCCATAAATGTTACTACATATAAACTGCTAAATACCTTTTCTCATCAGCAGTTAGAGCAGTCTTGTGACTTCAGCAGAGAACTGGTTAAAGCTTGTAGGAGGAGTTTTCTTTCTGCTCTAGGAGGATGTGAAACCCCTGACCTCTGCCTGGACAGTGCTGATTGGCCTTGTGCTGATCACATGCACCCTCCCAAGACAAAAAAAAAATCCTCTCTAGCAATTCACACCAAACTGAGCATGTGCATGTGACCACAGGTTTAGTCTGTGTCAGGTGGTCATTTCAACAAGAGGAGAAACAGAGAAGAAAGGCTCAAACAGCCTTTTTGCACAATGCAGAGGATTAACCCTTTAGGTTCCACAGTGAGTATAACAAGCATGCCTTACTGCATATACAGACTGATTTTATTGCTGTAGGTTTAGTAGCACCTTAAGCCCCATTTGCACTTGTGATTGAGGGTGGAAAAACCCTGCAGCTGAGCCTTGTTTTTACCACCCCTCAACCACTTCCCCTGTTGCTGATGCAGGGGCTGTGGGTGTACACATACCGTGGCAGAAATTATACTGAGTGACCCCCATTCAGGTGAATGGAGCCGTGTTGCAACTTCCCTGCAACCAATGCACGTGGTAGCTGCGCAGTTATCCGATTAATTGAGGGGTTAAAACAGATGGTGAGGCTGCTATACAATGCCTCTTCACCCCCTGCCTATTGTACTATGAAAAGCAATCTGAACGCGGATCGCGATTCAGACAGCAAAGCAAGTCTAAACAGGAGCTTAGATGTTATTAAAATCTGTATCTAAACACAGCAGCACTCTATGCTATGGACACAAACAATTGGAAGATTAACTGCATCCAGTTTGTGTGCAGCCAGAACACCCAGCAGGTCAGAAGCCCCTTTTACATAAAACCACTGGAATGAATGGTTACAGTGCCGTGAAAAAGTATTCATACCCTTTGAAATTTTCCACATTTTGTTATGTTACAACCTAAAACATAAATATATTTTATTGGGATTTTATGTGATAGACCAACACAACGTGGCGCATAATTGTGAAGTGGAAAGAAAATGATAAATGGCTTTCAAAATGTTTTGCAAATAAATATCTGAAAAGTGTGGCATGCATTTGTATTCAGCCCCCTTTACTCTGATACCCCTAACTAAAATCTAATGGAACCAATTGCCTTCAGAAGTCACCTAATTAGTAAATAGAGTCCACTTGTGTGTAATTTAATCTCAGTATAAATACAGCTGTTCTGTGAAGCCCTCAGAGGTTTGTTAGAGAACTTTAGTGAGCAAACAAAATCATGAAGGCTAAGTAACACACCAGCCAGTTCAGGGATAAAGTTGTGGAGAAGTTTAAAGCAGCAATAAAAATATCCCAAGCTTTGAACATCTCACAGAGCGCTGTTCAATCCATCATCCGAAAATGGAAAGAGAATGGCAAAACTACAAACCCACCAAGACATGGCTGTCCACCTAAGCTGACAGGCAGGGCAAAGAAAGCATTAATCAGAGAAGCAGCCAAGAGGCCCATGGTAACTCTGGAGGAGCTGCAGAGATCCACAGCTTAGGTGGGAGAATCTGTCCACAGGACAAATATTAGTTGTTCACTCCACAAATCTGGCCTTTATGGAAGAGTGGCAACAAGAAAGCCATTGTTGAAAGAAAGCCATCAGAAGTTCCATTTGCAGTTTGCGAGAAGCCATAAGGGGGACACAGCAGACATGTGGAAGAAGGTGCTCTGGTCAGAGGAGACCAATTTTGAACTTTTTGGCCTAAAAGAAAAGCGCTATGTGTGGCGGAAAACTATCACTGGACATCACCCTGAACACACCATCCCCACCGTGAAACATGGTGGTGGCAGCATCATGTTGTGGGGATGCTTTTCTTCAGCAGGGCCAGGGAAGCTGGTCAGAGTTGATGGGAAGATGGATGGATCCAAATACAGGGCAACCTTAGAAGAAAACCTGTTAGAGTCTGCAAAAGACTTGAGACGGCTGGAGGTTCACCTTCCAGCAGGACAACGACCCTAAACACAACCAGAGCTACAATGGAATGGTTTAGATCAAAGCATATTCATGTGTTAGAATTGCCCAGTCAAACTCTAGACCTAAATCCAATTGAGAATCTGTGGCAAGACTTGAAAATTGCTGTTCACAGACGCTCTCCATCCAATCTGACAGAGCTTGGGCTGTTTTGCAAAGAAGAATGGGCAGAAATGTCCCTCTCTAGATGTGCAAAGCTGGTAGGGACGTCCCCAAAAAGACTTGCAGCTGTAATTGCAGGGAAAGGTGGTTCTGCAAAGTATTGACTTCAGGGGGGCTGAATACAAATGCCGCCACACTTTTTACATATTTATTTGTACAAAAATTTGAAAACCATTTATCATTTTGTAAAGTGCTGCGCAAACTTTTGGTGCTATATAAATGCTGTATAATAATAGTAATAATAATATTTTCCATTCCACTTCACAATTATGTGCTACTTTGTGTTGGTCTGTCACATAAAATCCCAATAAAATACATTTACGTTTGTGGTTGTAACATGACAAAATGTGGAATATTTTTTCAAGGTATTGTAAATGTGAACAGCAGTGGTGCCAGCCATTGATTTATACAGGGTACAAATCTGGGTGCATGACTTGTTAGGACAGCGTTGTCTTGTCTGACAATAAAGCCAACCATTGACGGATCAAAATTTGTCAGGTTCAGCAGGAACTAGCCAAATTTCGATCCAACTATGGGTAGGCTGGTTGTATTGAAGTCAATCTATTGATCAAGCTCAGTACATCCAGCCTGTCGGGGGTTTTTTCTGCATGATTACTGCCGGCGGTTATAACCACCAGCAGCGATCGTATTCTGATGGCAGAGAAACCTCCCACTGTCAGAATACAATAGTGCAGCAGCAAGGATTCCCCCATCAACACTGCCTATGTTAATGAGGAAATCGATCGATTTGTCTTTCCTTTAAGCAGTGATTGAAAGAAAAAAAATTGCATAATGTATGGCTACCTTAAATCATGATTGCACATGTGAGATAAACCATGAGTGACACGCTGATAAGAATTGCAGAATCCCATCTTAATCAGCCCTAAAGAAACATGTACTAAGCCAATATGGATTCTGCCATTGCTGCCCCTTTCTTCTGAAGATGCTAGTTACTCGCCTGTCATGCTGATCCAATGGATTCAGTTCTTTCTGCTGCTCCGACCTGTAACAAGAATGCAGATCAGGAGTTGTGACATTGCTCTTGACTTTCTAATCTATATGGTTATGCAGGGTCAGGAAAGTACTGAAGCCAGAGACAGCTGATAGAAGATGGTCAGCAGTGGCAGCCCCGTATTTCTCCTTTAAGAAAACAATTCCTATAGCCAGTCTCTAAGCCCGGACCTCTCAAGCTGTCAGTCAAAGAACAGAAATTCAGATTTTGCTGCAGAGGCCGATATGCTCTTGGGATCCAATTACTGAACAGGCAGCAATTGTGAGCTGAATATTTTACCAGCTTTCTCTGGTCTGACAATACGTCACACTTGCACATGTATGAGACAAGCCATGAGTGCCACTAAGAGAAATAAGTGATCACCCAGTCCAGACCATCAGTCAGTAGAGAGGATGATCAATTAACCCGATGATATACAGATCACCCTGAATGGGTCTAGGTGACGCTGTGTCTCTGGGCTTCCCTGCTAATGATTTTCACTTATTTAAAGGCAATGGGATTAGTGTCAGCTCTCCTGGAGGGTAGACGGTTCTGCAGCATTTGCTGGTTACAGCAACTAAAACCACCTCTGCATGTTGATGCAATCTCTGCAGTGAACATGTCTCAATATACAAAATGAGGGAAAATTTGGGTGGGGTGCAGCCTCTGTGTTATGTCCAGCTACTGTGAAAAACTATAAGTAACACCCCGGTCACATCAAGCCCGACTTTGAAATTGTGCAATTTACAGTGAAGTCGCATGGTTTCAAAGTTGGGGGACCCGCTGATTTCAGGTGCGATTTGCAAGACATCTGACACAGATGTCTATGCAAATCACACCAAAAGTAGTGCATGTTCTACTTTAGAAATCGGTGCGGCTCCGAACAAATCAGAACCGCACCGATATGACTGCTGTAATGGCGGACAATAGGGTGCGACTTGGCATGCGATTTGCAAGTCGCACGGCATGCAAATCGCATGCCAAGTTGCGGCCTGGGTGTAATGGCGCTAAAGTGTCATTAGTGAATAAATAGAAGCATAAATAACCCTGGAACAGCTGCACTCACTATGTTCCACATGTAAACATTAATAGCAGTTATCCAAATCATGAAAGTGCATGTGGACAGCAACGAAACAGTTAATAATAAGTATAAAAATAAATCAAATTCATAAAATATACAAAAAATATATATATATATATATGCATAATGTTGAAAGTTTACCGTACTTTTGCATACCCTTACTCTGGTTTACTAAGGGCCATTTGTTTTTTTATATTTCTGTATATATTGCACTGTGTAACCCTTGGCCATATAAAGGAATTACAAAAAAAATTAAAAAAATCATATATGTGATCATAAGTCATAACCAAAGAAGAAATCATGTGCAGATATGGCAGCCCAAACCATTCCACAGACAAATAAACTCTCTTCTGTACACCATCAGTCACAAACTGCTTACCAGATCCTCAGACCTCAAAGAGAAGGAGGTCTGGCTACACTTTAGCCCTGGTTCACACTGATGCAGTGCGGAATTTGCAGTGTTTTCTGTGCGAATTCCGCACCGCATCAGAATCGCACCCCTTTCACGCGAACCTCTACGGGTGTGTATGTTAACAACATACCGAAAGCGGTCCGAAAAATGCGGTGCGATGTGCAGAATTGGATGGCATAGGTGTGAATACCCATGCAATCTGATTCTAGTGCGGACCCAAAAAAAGGGCCCTGCACCTTTTTGGTGTGGGTGCGGTGTGAGTAGAGCCATACAAGATGCGGTTCTTGTGTGAATCACATGCAATATACTGCACCGCTTATATGTGAACCTAAGCTTAAGGGAGAAATTCTAAATGTATGGATGGATGAAGGCCTCCTAGTTTGTCAAATGGAGCTCATTCCGCCGACAGCAGCAATCCACCATATGGTATGCTGGCTCAAGTTTATGTCAATGGCAAATGAAGGAGAAGATATCTCATGGTGTAGTATTAAAAACCAACCTTTATTAAAAAAGAAAGCTACTCACAAGTGTAAAAGATAAAAGGACATCTCAGCAACAGTATATCCTGATCAACACCTCGGTGGACGTGATGATGTCACCACTGCAGTTCCACCCGAAGCGTTTTGTCCTATAGGATGACATCATTAGGGCAACGGAGTATGTCCAGCTACTGCAGTGTGGGCCAGATCCACCCAACATCTGTGTGAATCAGCCCGCTTTATACAGATAATAGCAGGAAGAGATGTGAGCTTGTCATGGCCCTTATCAGGCAGTAGGGTCTTCCAGTATCTGCTGACAGGGTCCGAGCGTCTTTCAAAGGTCCCATACCGAAATGATTCAGCAATAAATTCCATCAAGAATTTGCTTGCTGAAATTTTTAATTGATAGGGAGACTATACATGTGAAAGTAACATAAAATACCATCACTGATTCTGTTGCTGGATTTACACAGGACAATTTTCAATGAATTTTACAACTTCCCTACCTGCTATTTCTGACATGTCCCTCCTACTCAGGACCCCCAATATTATATATATGTATATATACTGTATAAAGTGTTTTTTTCTTTTTTTCCCTAAGCAGAGGTCGTAGAGAATAAAATGGTAGGTGTTGCAATTTTTTATGTAACATGGTAATTGTGCAGTGATTTTTCAAACACGATTTTAAAAAAAACCACAACACTTTAATGAATTTAAATGCAAAAAAATGTAAAATATAGCCCAAATCTTCTGTAAATTATAAAAGATGATATTACACCGAGTAAATAGATACCTGACAAGTAATGCTTTAAAATTGCGCATGCTTGTGGAATGGCGCCACACTATGGTACTTAAAAATCTTCATAGGCGACACTTTAAATATTTGTACAGGTTACCAGTTTAGAGTTACAGAGGAGGTCTATAACGTTCGTGGCGATACCTCACATGTGTGGTGAGAATACCATTTACATATGCGGGCGTGACCTATTTATGCAATCGCCACTGCGCACAAGCACAGGGAGACAGGGGCGCTTTAAAAAATAAACTTTTTTTATTACTTTTATTCCTATCGCCATTCCTGTGATAGAAATAGGGCATGACAGGTACTCTTTATGGAGAGATCTGGGGTTTATGAGACCCCCACATCTCTACCCTGGAAAGCGTGAGATTAAAAAAATAAAAAACTTTGATTTCAGGCTTTCCAGAAACAAAATTGCCAGTGTTTACATCTGTAAGAACAGGAAGTGACGTCATTATGTCACTTCTGTGCTCCCTGGACCATAGAGTTGGCAGGGGACCATCTGGTCGTCGGCCAGCTCTATGACAACCCTGCTGGTGGGCAGTGGGAGGGGGAGGACATCCCCTTCTGTTGCCTGGAAAAGCAATCTAGTGGCTAAATAGCCAGTAGGATGGCCTTAACACTGTAGGGAATCGTTGGCTATACAGATATATATCAGGATGATGCCTGTAGCTACAGGAACCATCCCAGTAAAACCACGGAAAGTCCAGGATGTCATATGATGTCCTTAGGGCGCCAAGTGGTTAAATCACTTTTCCTCCATTAGGAATTTGCACAGATGGTTGCAAGTATTCACAAAAAGTGAAGCAGACTACCGCCCAGGAGTTTGATTAACCACCAGAATTCAGTCAAATGTGTTAAAGTTAAAACTGGCATAAAATTTACAGCTTCAATGTGCGTTATTGAAAAATCAGATCGAAAAATAAAAAAGGGCCACTGCAATTTCGGTGAAAGCAATCAGATTTTTATGCTGGACTTATTGTAGCGATTTTGATTCGACCTACAACCTACTTGTAGTTGAACTAAACCACCATTTTAAGGTTTCGACTGCTTTGAATTTCAGCAAAAAATGGTACCAAAAGTTCAATCACTCCACCAAACTGCTATGTCTATGGTCAGCTTTAGGCTAGGAATACTTGGTTGATAAGTAAGTCAATATTACTACTAAAATCTCTTACAAGTATTCACTAATGATAAAGATCAATCAATCAAATCATAAAACAACTGAAACAAATGGCTGCCTTTGGTGTAACCTACACAATTGTAGCAACCCTCACCCTTGGACCAATAAGGATGATGACCTGGGTGGAATCCCTAACTCATTGTGGGGTAAAAAATAAAAAGAACTGGCCTGCGGTAAGAGCTCAGTAAACTCTGTGAGAGAGGCTTAAGGCACAGAATACCCAAAATAGGGAAAAAAATAATTCCAGACTTCTCTTCCAACAACAGTCAATATTGGCTATGGTCCTTTAAACTGAGACTAGCAGTCTTTATTGGCCCTCTTTATCAAGCTTGGTACAAGACTATTAAGCATGACCATGCAGCACAAGTACCTTCTAAGATGAACAGCCAGATCTACCTTCAGTGTCTCCAGCAACAGGTTATATCATGCAGCTCTCCAGAACACTATTCAGCAGAGAAGTCCCTTTCTAGAAGGCTGCCATCTTCCTGTTCCACTTTACCCTCCAGCAATCCAACATACATGCCCTTGGCTGAGGCTCAGCTCCCTCTTTCAGCAAAGATTCCCCCAGGCAGTAGGCCTGGGAGGAAAAACACCTCCAGCACAATATCCTCCCCAGGCAATGCCTGGAAGGACAAAGACCCTTCTCCAAGGTCACCCCAAATATTTACAGTATTTCCTTCCTCGGCATGCATCACTGATGAAAATACATTCTAATAAATTGCCAGATACAAATAAATGTTCATAACACTATAGTAATGTTCCTTCTTGCTCTATCTGCCACGGACATTCCCTAAGAAGAGACAGAAGTAAACAATTGTGTGAACTAGGAGGGAACCCAACAAACACACAAACAATAGCAATTAAGCTGGCCATAGACCATTTGAATCTCAGTCGTTTCAGCAGTGACCGGCCAAGATTCAAACCATGTATGGGCAGGCTGAATGTACCCAAGATGATCAATCAATTAACTTGGGTACAACCAGTCTGTCTGGATTTACATCTGATTATTGTTAGCGGTTATTTATAGCTGCTAGCAGTAACCAGTTTGTTCTCCTGGCAGGGATGGCTACCCCCATCCCACCCTGCAGGGAGAACAAAAGTGGCTCAGCAGGAGGGATTTTCCCATCAACACACTGACTGTGGTTGCAGAAACCCATTGTTGCAGGAAAGAAAGTCACTCTGACTACTGCCAGCCTAATGTACACACAATAAGAAAATTGTACGAAACATTTAGCGGAACCACTGATCGAACGATTTTCTCTTTGTTGATGAGCAGGATGTTTTAACCAATAACGATATTGTGAACGAAAAAATCCGGTTGAACAACAGTGAAAAATGTTGCCGTTTTGCATATGAACGACTGATTTTCTATGCGGTGGTATGCCTGTCATACGAAAAACATCTATCAAGTGCCATCACGTATGAGCGGAAACAGAAGATGACCCGGATGTTTATGTCCAAGGAATCTTCGTAAACACGAATAAAAAATCCAAATGTTAAAAGTAGATTGGCCTAATGAGATAATGAAACCAGAATTCTGCATATTATATTTTATGTATCACTATTTATGTATATAGGTAATGTAATAAACTATATTATACTCATTGCTGGTAATTGTGTATATCGCTCGTTCTGACCGGAAGGGCGTGGCTACAAGGTCACACGTACACTGCATCACTTCCACTTCTTGTACGGAAGACGTCAACACTACGTATTGCCCGACAAACGATTTTTTTAGATTGGTTAATGTGGGCCACAATTTTGACCAACAAACGAACGCCTCTCAGTCGTCGGATGACCGATCTGTTGATTTTCTAAACATGTATTCCCACCTTAAGTCTGCATTTCGGCCTTCACACTTGATGGTGCGAACGGGCACCATACAGAACAATTGATTCTTCAAGTGTGAATGTAGCCTTAGAGCTCAGGCACATTACAGCCCAGCTTCTCAATACATTTAGATTAGGGGAACACCAGTTTGTGGATGTATGGATCTCCATCACTGATTTCATTCTTACATACCTGAATCCGAATACCTGAACAGTGACTGCATCTGAGTGGATGTATACACAGCTTGGCTGACAATTTTCAGATCTAAGGATGTTGGGCGGTAGGGTGCCAACCTGCCGATTGACCACCCGTGTCTCAAATTTCAGCTGGTCTCTACACAAGTAACATGCAATAGCTATTAATTATGCAAGATCACACATGGCACAATTGTCTGCAATTAATTGCTACTACCGGCTACCTGTTTGCCCGACACCATAGGAGCCCTTTTGTTCCATCTGTTAAGCTGGCCATAGTTGGATCGAATTTCAATCTATGGGCATTCTGGTTGCACAGAAAGTGATCTCGACTGACGTCTGTAAAACCAGCCTGTTGGAAAATTTTCACTCAATCAGTGCCACTGGCTGCTGATGAGTGTATTCCAGCAGTAGGGAAGACTCCCCGCTGTCAGAATACAATAGCTTTGCAGGAGGGATTCCCCCCTCCACCTCAAATGTGTGGATGAGAGAATCTATTACTTTTCTTTCATTCAATCCGCCAGTTGATAAAAAATAATTAATTATGTACGGCCTGCTTTAGTGACTGATAACTGCTGCCAGTATTAGATTGAACTACTGAAAATTGCTTATGTAGCTCTAACTCAGTGTCTCCCAACCTTTTTTTCAGTCGAGACATCCTTTAAAATTCTGCACAATCTTGAGGCACTCATTACAAAATGTAACAAAAAAAACTAATAGTTTTAGAAATACAGCAACATCTGCACATATACGACACCCAACGTTAAGGTGATCTATTCTTCCAAAGCAAACACACTTTTGCACACTGCTACTGACTAGTATCCCATTGTTTCTCTTCTCCCTCAGTTTCTCTCTCTCACTCTGCTAATGTGACCCCAGTGCTGATGAAGAGGGACAGGGAGGAGAAAGCAAGGATGCTGTGCAAGGGACTGATGTCCTTTTCAACTGATGACATCATTGGTTGTTATGTTGTTAGAAAGTTGTGATGGTGTACAATTAAAGCGGAGTTCCATCCAAAATGGGAAGTTCCGCATTAAAGATTGTTCCCCCGCTCCCCATTAAGGATTGGCACCTTTGGGGAGCGGGTTCCCAAATTTGACAGGTACCCCCTCCCACTTCTGCTGCGATTGCCTAGGCAATTGGAAGCGGAAGTTGTCCTCCTACCCTCCCTCCCCGAAATTTTGTGGGACATGTGACAGGTCCCAGAAGACGATGGGGCCATTCAGGAAGCGCAGTGCTACTCACGCATGCGCAGTGGGCACCCGGCTGTGAAGCCGCAAGCTGTCACAGCCAGGTGCCCGCACTGAAGATGCTGGCACCTGGAATACAGGACGGCCAGTGAAAAGGGCTGCGGCGGGGGCAACGTGGGATCGTGGGACAGGTAAGTGGCTGTTTTTTTTAAAGTCAGCAGCTACAGTTTTTGTAGATGCTGACTTTTATTTTTTTACAGAGTGAGTGGAACTCCGCTTTAAATCTGTGGGTTTGTGTTCCTGAAGGTACCCTGATTGCAAAAGGCTGCTCTAGTATAATGCTGGCCATACACATTGCAACTTTCTGGTAATTTCAGTCGAACTGAATTCAAAATTCCAAATGCACACAGAAATTCGTGGTCAACTCCAAGGAGACTGAACATTCCTCCATAAAACCTGGCATCAAAATCAGACTACGTTCCATGAAATTGCTGTAGTCTTTTCTGATTTCAGTCATTTTTCTTTCAATCAGCTGTACTAAAGATGCCAATTTATAGCCTAGTTTGTTCAATCGGATGCAGGTGGTTCCTTGAAACTATGCAATCTACCACTCACTGTTTCCATCAAACACTTGCTTTCAGACATCTACTTTTAATTTATGAAAGTGCTGAAAATTGTCTGAAAGTTGTCACATGTATGGTCAGCTTAAAGTTTTTTTTTTAAAAAAGGGTTTATTTTTTAGCCATGTTTGCTCATTACATATGAAGCTTTGAGCCCAACAGTTGTGCCTACTGATCCTGTCTATTAAAACACGTCTACCCGCAAGGTCTTCTAACTTAAAACAATGCATTATCTACGTTTCATTACATATAAAAGGAATTATATCACAGAAACCGTCTCAGGGAGGCTAATCGACTATGATGGAGGTTCTACAATGTATCTAAAGATATTCAGAGACAAGAGATGAGATTTTTTTGGCCAGGTTGGGAGGGAGATGACCTAAGTTATGTCAACACCATCAGCTGGATGAACCAGGAAGATCAGCTTGGATCCCATTATTGACTTGGAGACCCACTAATGTACATATACATTATGAGCTTCAAGTGGTATACCGAGATGATGCCTGCAGCTAATTAGCTGCTGGATTACTTTTACAGGCAGTGGGAGGGGTTGCCAACCCGCCGTCCGCCAGCACCTTGCCGGGATCTCCATTCCACCGGAGAACGCAGAACTGAAGCCAACAATTCCGCCGGCTTACTATAGCACCATTGGAGGACCAGAAGGTGTCTGATGACCTATAGGATACTGGAAACTGAAAGCAACGAGTACTATTGGTTTCCATGGAAGTAAGCAGTGCCATTTTTAAATTTGGAAAACATTTGATTACACCAATTCTAATAAACACCAGATCTCTCCATAAAGAGTACCTGTCACTGTCTATTGCTGTCACAAGCGATGTTTACATTCCTTTTGACAGCAATAAAAGTGATAAAAATGGAAAGAAACAGTGAAAAAAATAAATAAATAAATAAAATGGAAAAAATAATTTTTAAAAGGCCTTGTGCTCACGTGCAAAGGTGAACGCATGCATCGGTCCCCCACACATACGTAAACGGCAATCACACTACACATGTGAGATATTGCTGTGAGCATCAGAGCAAGAGCAACAATTCTAACACTAGACCTCCTGTGTTACTCTAACCTGGTAACCTGTAAAGGCTATCAAAGTGTCGCCTATGGACATTTTCCACAATTTCACAAGCATGCACAATTATAAAGCGTGACATGTTTGATATCTATTTACTCGGTGTAACATCATATTTAATGTTTTAGAAAAAAATCGGGTATTATATTGTGTTTGTGTACATTAAAATTCATGGATGGGTATTTTTTTCCACAAAATTGTGTTCAAAAACCCACCATTTTATTCTCCATGGCCTCTGTTATGCTATAATTATATATATATAGCATAACAGAGGCCATGGAGAATAAAATGGTGGGTTTTGCTATTTTTTATATCACTTGGTATTTGCGTAACAGGTTTTTGAACACAATTTTGTGGGAAAAAATACCCATCCATGAATGGATATGGATATATATAATGTTTGGGGGTTCTAAGTAATTTTCTAGAAAAAAATACTGCTTTTCCAATGTAAAGTTTTGAAGTGGACAACATGGGCTTCCCATATTCTGCTCTCTGTGAACTGTTCTGTAATCTAGAGTAATATGGAGTTTGGATGGTGAACAGATACGAAACACGGAATGTTTTGGGGTTCTTTCACATGAGCGGTTGTGGGTCAGAGCTGCAGTTGTACTACCCACCAGCATGTAAGCAGTTAGTGCCCATATATAAAAGGTTGTGAGGAGTTTAGGGCAGATGAGGCATAGGAGTCAGATATCCCACCAGCATGCAGATGTAGTCAGCTATGCAGAGGCCCTAGACAGGGCAGGGAGGTCAGAGTGAGATAGTTCTGTACCCAGAAGAGCCGGCTGTAGTCTTCCTGTTTCTTTATGGTTGGTGGATACAAAAGGCCTTTCTCTGCAGTGAGTGCTATCCCTCTGAAGGTCCTGGGAGTAGTGTACAGAAGCTAGAGCAGCTGCAGCAGTCCTGTCTCTGGAATGGCATGCAGGGAGTTGTGAGCTGGAAGCATAGAGCCTATGTCAAGTCTGAGCCTTTGAGTGAGTACTAATTACCCTGGGAAGGAGGAAGACTAAGGGAAGATGCCTGAAGGGTGATGTGCTGTGTGCTGCTTTCATATAATGACTACTGCGGTTCTTCCACTATATGTGGTTGACAAAGTAATGTCAAGTGACCCCGGATAGTATGTCTATGTGATGTTAATGGTTACTGCCATTAAAGTTCAGAAACTGTACTATTTGTGTGGATATTCCTTTCTTTTGAATATAAAGGCTAATAGCTGGGGATGTCATGGAAGGCCTATGGCATGGAGTTTGGCACAATATGGTGGAGGTAGAGGGCTACAAGAAAGTGGGTTGTTGTTGTATCCTGGAAGAAAAGGGTTGGGGACTTGCACCTTTTGGAACCATCAATCCAATCAGAAGCCCTTTCACAAGCAGTCCACCTGAATCTTAACATTATAGCTGGACAAGACTGTACACACGTCACGGTCTTGATGCCACAGTATTTTAAACTCAGGCTGCAAAGTTTGAGTTCAATGGGGTTGCACCGCAACTGCAATTTGGCATGATAATGCGCCTTTAAAGGGTTAATTTACACACTAAGAAGGCCGCCAGATGGTTGGGAAATAGTATTTGCACAATGAAAAGTCAGCAATGGTCAGCCACAAGTTTCTTTCAGAGAGGGGTAAATGTAATGGTAAATCCTTTTCATGATAATAAAAGAACAATCTAGAAAAAGCCGATCTTTGCTCTGTGGATAGACCATCAAACCACTGGTGGCCATTGGAATGGAAACTGAGACAAGCTGTCCTAACTGTTCCATGATGCAACCTGAAATACCTTACTTTTAAATGAACTGCCTTGGAACGTCATGATTTTCCATCTCCCTAAATACAAAGAGTTCCAGAAAGCATTTTATTTCATTACTGCACATTACCATGCATCCCTTTATTAAGTTCATGGCGAGTCAAGCTTTTTGTGATATGGCTTTCATATCCAGGTGTAACTGAGACAAGGCTTTGAGCTCCTTTCCAAAGCATGCTGCGTTATTCTCTACATAATAAAACATGCATTTGAGGTTCTTGTCATCCCCAACAGAGCGACGCATAACATAAACCCAACAGGGGGAAGTCAGATCTCATTTCTGGAACGCAAGTATTTTCAGACATCCAAAATATTGTAGTCTTAAATAACGCTTTTACAGGTCACAAATACTGTGTGATGCTGGCGTTGCATTCAAACTGAAGCTGGGGGTCAAGAAGGGCAATTACTGGCCACAATGAAAAACTTGGAAGTGTTTATAAAATAATTTTTAGAAAGCGAAGCACTCATTAGGTCAAGACACTGCCAGGCTTGCCAGCTCTTCCATGTCCTGCTCTGATCCGAATGGAGGGCATTTCCTGAGAAAGCTCCTACATCTTCTGTCACTGTGGCAGCCAATGTCACCCTCTGTTACAGTGATCAGACGCATTGATTTTGTATTTTTTTTGCTAATATGGATACCAAGGAATCAATACATAGATACAGATACTGCAACACTATCTCTTCGATCCCGTGCCTGGCCATTTTAGTATTTCATCTGAGCACAGGGAGGAAATGAAGGGTAAGCTGCTCTGCTTAGGGTCACCTAATGCTAGGGATGAGCAAGGTTAATTTTATACAGCTTTAAAGAGTAACTCCACTTTTGATGAGAACAAAAAAAAAAGAAAAAACTTTCCCCTCTAGGAGATCCATGTTTGTTGCTCTGAAGAAATAGCTGTTTGTGTCCATGTGCAGAGTCAATCTGTATGGGAGTGGTTTTATAATTATCAATCAGCTGCTCACCAAATCTCACCAAAAATGACATATTTGTTGCAGGGGATGCTCAAAATCTGACTTGTATCCTAGTGCAGACTTCTGTGAAAATCAGAGAGCCAATCACACAAGCAGGAAATTACATATCTGGGGGGCGTTTTGTACACCATGTACAGAACGCCTCCAGGTAGCCATATTGCATTTTACAGAAAATTACAGGGCTGCAGATTGAAAAGCAATGGTAATTTTTTTATAACATTCAATTACAATATGACTTATGTCGCAATTATATATTATATTACTTTTATTTGCTATTTATTTTTCCAGGAAAATGGAGTTACCCTTTTAAGGGCAATATTAAATATGCAGAAATCCTTAAAGCGGTATTAAACCCAAAAGCAAACATTTATTATAGCGCTGCATACCAGTTCCTAGATGTGATGGATGCATTAGTTTCCTTTATTATTATTATTATTCAGCATTTATATAGCGCCAACAGTTTGCTCAGCGCTTTACAATACAAAGGGAGACAATACAGCAACAATACAGTTCAATACAAGAGGATAAGGAGGGCCCTGCTCCTGCGAGTTTACAATCTAATAGGGAGTGACTGATGGTACAAAAGGTAATAACTGTGGGGGATGGACTGATGGGAGAAATAGAAGATTCAGTTATTAGCTGAAGGCAGGATAGGCTTTCCTGAAGAGATAGGTTTTCAGGGATTGTCTAAAAGTGGGCCGAGTAGGTGATAGTCGGACAGATTGGGGTAGAGAGTTCCAGAGGATGGGTGAGGCTCTGGAGAAGTCCTAGAGACGAACTTGAGAGGAGACAAGGGAGCTAGAGAGCAGGTGGTCTTTGGAGGAGTGGAGAGGACGGTTTGGGTGATATTTAGAGGCAAGATTGGTGATGTGATTTGGGGCAGAGTTATAAATGGCTTTAAATGTTTTTGCTAATGTTTTTAATTTTATTCGTTGGGAATGGGAAGCCAGTGGAGAGATTGGCAGAGAGGGATGGCAGATATGGAACGGTTGTTAAGGTGGATGAGTCTGGCAACAGCATTCATGATAGACTGAAGAGGGGATAGCCTGAGATTAGGTAGGCCAATGAGGAGGGAGTTACAATAGTCAAGGCGAGAGATAACCTGGGAGTGAATAAGTTGCTTAGTGGTTTCAATGATTAAAAAGGGGCGTATTTTGGAGATGTTATGGAGATGAAGTCTACAAGATCTGGACAGTAATTGGATTTGGAGCTGAAAGGACAGATCGGTGTCCAGGATTACACCCAGTATCCTGGCATGAGGGGAGGTACTGATGGTTGTATTATTGATCTTGAACTCAGGGGAGGGGGCATGGGCTGGGGGGAATACTAAGAGCTCAGTTTTTGAAAGATTGAGTTTGAGGGAGTGGTGTGACATCCATGCTGATATATCAGTTAGTAAGTTAGTAATGCGAGACGAGACTGACGGGGTGAGATGAGGAGTAGAGAGATTTGTGTGTCATCAGCATAGAGATGGTACTTGAAGCCATGAGAGTTAATCAAGTGACCAAGGGAGGAGGTGTAGATGGAGAAGAGAAGGAGTCCAAGGACAGAACCTTCAGGGACCCCTACAAAAAGAGGAAGTGGAAAGGAGGACACAGAGTTATAGGTAACATTGAAGGAGTGCCGTGATAGGTAGGAGGAGAACCAGGAGAGAGCAGCGTCTCGAAGGCCAAAAGAGTGCAATTTTGTTAGGAGGAAGGGATGGTCAACAGCATCAAAAGCTGCAGAGAGCTTGAGTAATAAGAGTATGGAATAGTGGCCATTGGTTTTAGCAGTTAGTAAATCATTAGGGAGTTTTAGTAGGGCAGTTTCAGTGCAGTGCTGCAAGTGAAAGCCAGGCTGTAAGGGGTCAAGAAGATTGTTGTCAGTCAGGTAGGAGCTCAGGCGATTGTAGACTAAGCCTTCTAAGAATTTAGAGCTAAATGAGAGCAGGGAGATGGGTTTTAAGATGTTCAGTTTGGCAGCGTCCAGTGAGGGCTTTTTAAGTATGGGACTGATCTGTGCAAGCTTTAGAGGGGAGGGGAAGGTGCCAGTAGAGAGAGAGAGATTGAAGATGTGAGTGAGGAAGCAACGGATAGAAGAAGAGGGTAACTGTAGTAATTGAGAGGGAATAGGATCCAAGGGGCAGGTGGTAAGATGAGTTTCTGAGAAAACTTTAGTGACCTCTTTTATAGTAGCAAGGTCAAAAAGGAAAGTGTTGAGGGTGGTTTTGTATAGGGTATGCTAAGTGGGATAGATATCTGTGTAGTGGAGATGCCCCTACGAATTGCATCAATCTTAATTTTGAAATGGTTGGCAATCTCATGAGCAGTGAATGAATTACTGGGTGGAGGTGGTGGTGGAGAAAGTAGAGAGTTAAAAGTAGAGAATAGACAAGGACTGGATGACAAGGTATTAGTAAGAGTGACAAAGTAGGCTTGTTTGGCAGCATGGAGGGAGGAATTGTATTTTAAGAAGGCAGATTTATATCGGGTGAATGCTTGCTGGGATTTGGTTTTACGCCACAATCGCTCCAGTGCACGACTATGTCTCTTAGGATTTCTGATGTCGTTAGTCTTCCAAGGTAGTAATGGTCGGGGCCTGATACTTTGTGTAGTTAGAGGAGTGAGTGAGTCCAGTGTAGAAGATAGTTATCTGTTGTTGACAGAAGTGGCCAGGTCAGAACAGGAGAGGGGAGAAATTCTGTTATAAAGGTGGTCGGTTGCAGAGTAGAAAAACGAAGGATTAAAGTGGTGAAAGTTTCTATGAGTTTGCTGCTTGGAGGGATAGGTGGGCTTTATTTATTTTAATTCCACCTGGTGATTCAGCCAGAAAGCCTGTAGTTTTTTTTAAAAGAACAAGCTCTCTTGCAGAAGTAGCAGAGACAGGGATGAGACAAAACATTTACCACTGACAGGGGTGTTTACAATTATCAGATTTTATTTATTTACATAAAGATTTTATCCCCCCCTCAAATAAAAAAAAAAAGCTGTCAAACCATGAGCTCATGGTTTGACAAAGGAGCGATTGTGGGCTCCGAAACATGTTACCATCCATCACGCTTTGACGTCAATATGTCCAGACGTCACTTCTGAATCTGGTCCTAGCACTGGCTTATATTCCAGTGTGGCTTTATTTGCTGCTGGAGGAAGACATAGCCTATCATATGAACTTAATCTGCATTCTGACAGAGTCCAGCTTTGTTCCACCTATCCTGCAGAGCTGTTTAACGATACATCTCATCCATTCATCCACCCGCTGTTCACTGAGGCTTGCCAGCAAATGAGGACAGATAATATGCTCATTTACTCTCAATCATGTGAGTGCATTTTAACCCTTTCCTTTTCATTTTTAATTAAATTGATACTATTAGATGACGGCGCCTTCTGTTTGTTTATTGTTCTAGAGATTCCTTGCCCCGCACATAATGAGATGGTAGATGGCAGATGCTTGTGACATCAATGACCTAATTGGCTGCATACAGTGATGTCACAAACATCCCGCCCCTTTATATATGTGCAGCTACCAGGTGGATAATCTCCCACCCACAGCTCATGGGTCCAGCAATACATCTACCTTCTGGACCAAACCCAAGCTCATCCCTGGTCATAACAATATTTAGTAAATGATGTCGCCCAGGATAGACCATCAACTAAGCTTTGCAAGGGCCTGCCAGATTGGATACAAATTGATTGGATAGTTTAGGTAGGTCCATATATTAGAGAGTTTTGGTAAATCTATAATTGATTGTACAGCGATTGTATAGTCAGACTGTATCATGTATGGTGACCCTTATGCTAAGAGGAGCTCAGTGCCATTCATTCAGATGTGTGCTGTAAGCTCAGCTTCTGTTCTACAGAGCTATGGAATCTGATCACACCGGGAATCATAAGCTTGCTATAAGGGCAGTTAGTGACATATCAGGTGATTTAGGCCTTATACATATGGCCTTCAAAAGGGGATACTTGGTGGTATGCCTTTTAATTGCCCCAAGTTCTGGTCTGGAAGATATGTGCTGAGTTGAATGGCTCACTGCACACAAACGTATGGGCGTTAAAGTGTATATAAACACAATCACTAATATGTTCATATATTATAAGTATATTGTTGGCGCTATATAAACCTTGTATTGTAATACTAATGATAATAATAATAATAACAATGTAATTTCAGTATTTATTTTTAGTATTTTTAAGTCTGCAGCTTTCATTAAAATAATGAAAAACATAAAAAACACGAGAACACACTGATCTAGCACATTATCATAAAACCATTTTATTATCAAAATCAATAGCGCCTGCCCCTCTTTAAGTCTATGAGAGTACAATTTTTGATAATAAAGTGGGTTTCTGATAATGCACTAGCTCCGTGAGCGTTCCTGGTTTTCATGTTTTTCAGTCCCTTTACACGCTATACTTAAAGAGAGCAGCACGTTTTTGCCACATTGGAACTACTTGTCCTAAATAAGGAATTCATTGTAAGTTGCCATATTTGTACAGATGTGTCAGTGCAGATTCTTTCATTTCTTAGTGTGTTATGTACAATAATACCTGGTGTACCAACCATAAAAATCCTTGTAAAGGCACCACCTGTTAATTTATCCATTGCTATAGATGCTCCAATTTGGAGGCTCTCAAAATTATAGAGTTAGGGCCACAGTATACAGAGGAGCCTTGACGTGGGTACTGCGACATATTTTTGCAAATGTGTGTGTAAGCAGGTTAGAATTAGGTAGGCGCTGTCCTGGCTTGGAGGGTAGGCGGTTAATGTTCTCAAGGTCCTTTGGCAGGATTCTTGGGTCTGACCCACTGCACCTGTAAGTATAAAGTGGGACAGTTGGTCAGGTCGAGAAGTGCGAGTGGCCGGTGGCCTGTGCCCTTGACCTAGGTCTAGAGTCTGGAGGATCTATTCTGAGAGAAGGCTGGTTCACTAACCTGGCCCTGATTGTCTCCCTGGAGACCCAAAGATAAAAGTGTAGGAATGGTGCAAATACCTTCAACATCTTAAGGACTTGCTGTTCGCCCTGAAGAGACCAACTTCTGGAGCTTGCTTCTGTTGGATGTTGCAAGTACACGGACTCACCTCTGCAGGTATGCTGGGACAGCACATAGCCTGGTTAGGATTAGGGATTTAGGAAAATGGACTGTTCTGTTGAAGTTTTGTTGGACTTTGTAATGTCACACTTTATTCAGTAAAGCATTGAAACTTTTCCTTTTGCCTGGTCTGAAGTTACTCAAAGGGGTGTAATGTAAGTAACCGGCACAACTTAGCCTACAGTTTTTGTCACTAGCACACGGCGTACAAAGAGTCAGCATGTAAAGAGTCAGTCTAGTGCAGATTACACTTGTGGTTGCCAAGAGCAACAAAGGTACAGTCAGTGAGCATCCTGTCCATAAAGTATGCCTGTAATGGTGGAATTGCCTCTTACCACCATGAGGGAGATGTTGTTGGCACTGCTCAGGCCACATTCTGTCTTCCTTAGCAACTGGAGTGGAACTGCACTGCATCGGTCTCCATCCTGTACAGAGGTACAGAAATTCAAGACTTAAAGTCAAGTGCCTGGTGGAGCCTGCTCTACATGCACAGCAGAGTTCCATGCTGCTACCAGGATTGGAAGTGGGAAATGCTGGACAGGGCGTGACAAACAACGACCACCCTACTCTACCCCTTGCTACATGTGCAACTGACCCTCTGTCTTTAACCTGAATTGTTAGACAGGGCCAATTTGGTCTTTTTGCAGGCTAGCTGGTAAGCGTGCTGGGAAATGTTTTGTTTGTGATATTGCCACATTTAACGCTTGTCCTAAATAAGAATTTCATTGTAAGCTACCATATCTACATAGACGTGCCGGTGCGGATTCTTTAAATTCTTATTGTGTTAGTTATAATACCTGGTGAACCAGCCATGAAAATCTTTGTACAGGTACTACCTGTTATGGGTTGGTATGGCAGCTTCGTAAATGTAAGGAAATCTTAACTGATTATAAAATGAATTTTGCACCACTTTGAGAACTGTCAGGGTTTCTGTCCTACAGCTCTGCACTAACTGGGAGACACCACAGAGAATTCAAACTGTGCCCAATGCTGGTGCCAACACCTGTGCCAAGCTAGAGATGGAGTTGACTTTCATTCTCTATGGTTTGTTCTAGTTTAGAGCATCTAAAGATAATAAAAGCTTACCAGAACATATGCTAAAAAAGAGTAACCCTTACACTTGACCTATCATTAACTCACTATGGTGTCCGTTTATGACACAGAGAATAGCTGCGATTCAGAGGATCGCAGCTATTCTCTGGTCATTCACAGTTTATGACACTCAGGAGATCAGCGGAGAACATGTTCAGCCCTTCACTGGAGATCTGTGTTCTCCCTCCAGACTCTCCAGCCCAGAGCTGGAGAATCAGAGGAACCGCAAACTAAGCAGCGATAATTTACCTCTGCTTAGTAAACTGATCTTTTACTGTAATTTCGTGAGATTATAGTAAAATCAGCCATTTTCCAGTGTTTGTAGACCGTTCTCCAGCGTTTGTAGACCGTTCTCCCTTCGTTTGGAGAACTGATCTACACTGCTTCATAAACTGCATTCACAGGAGAACTGTGTTCTCCGAGAATGCCGAAGAACTGAGCAGCGATCTATTACCGCTGGTTCATAAACGGACACCTAAGCCCTTACCTTAACCATAACAGCCCCTCCCACCAGCCTAATCTGACTGGATTGCATAGAGATGCATAGATACTCAGTGGTGACATCACGGGGTCTAAAAAAATGGTGCATAATGAAAGCAGAAAGGTTTAAGGTAAAATTCTCATTGGCATGTTAATGAAGGGGGGAGGGATGAACCAAAGGTGTCAAAATATAAGGAGATTAATACCACTAGAAGACCAAGCATTTTCTGGCATGTTTTGTTTACAAGTTTAATCAGTATTTTTAGCTAGAAAATTACTTATAACCCCCAAACATGATATATTTTTTACTAGAAAAGATCCTAGAAAATTTTTATGTCACATGACGCTGCAAACGCAATATTTTGGGAAAAATACACTTTAATGAATTAAAAAAAACAAAACACAATATATATCCCATTTTTTTGTAAAATATGAAAGAGGATGTTAGAACGAGTAAATAGATGCCTAACATATCCCGCTTTAAAATTGCACACATTTGTGGAATGGCGACAAACTACAGTACTTAAAAATCTCCATAGGCAATGCTTTAAAATATTTTACAGATTACCGTATTTTTTGCCATATAAGACGCACCTGACCATAAGACGCACCTAGGTTTTAGAGGCAGAAAACAGAAAAAAAAAATTCTGAACTAATGGACTGCAGACACAGTACAGGAGATGACCAGAGACTGCGGACAGCACAGGGATGACCAGAGACTGCGGACAGCACATGGATGACCAGAGACTGCGGACAGCACAGGGATGACCAGAGACTGCGGACAGCACATGGATGACCAGAGACTGCGGACAGCACATGGATGACCAGAGACTGCGGACAGCACAGGGATGACCAGAGACTGCGGACAGCACAGGGATGACCAGAGACTGCGGACAGCACAGGGATGACCAGAGACTGCGGACAGCACAGGGATGACCAGAGACTGCAGACAGTACAGATGACTGCTGACCTTTGGGGAGGTGGGGAGCGGGTACCTGAATTTGACAGGTACCCGCTCTTACTTCCGCAGAGTTTTTGTTTGATCTTACCTGTTCCTCGATCCAGCCGCGCGCTGTCTTCCCGGGTTCTGTAATGGCGCTCGGCATGACAGCCGGGTGCCCAGTGCGCATGAGCGAGAAGCGCTGCGCTTTGTGATTGGTCCGGCGGCTTCTGGGATCTGTCATGTGTCCCAGGTACCGCCTTACCATTCACAAAAAGCACCGCTTCTTGCGCATGCGCACTTGGCACCCGGCTGTCATGCCCAGTGCCCACACTACAGAAGCCGGGAAGACAGCACGCCGCTGGATAGAGGAACAGGTAAGGTCCCGCTGCAGAGCTGAGCGGCCGGCCCGGTATTCTGACACGGCCGCGGTGGAAATACCGGACCGGCCGCTCCATATTCGCTCCATAAGACGCACTGACATTTCCCCCCCAGTTTTGGGGAAGAAAAAGTGCATCTTATACGGCGAAAAATACGGTACCCATTTAGAGTTACAGAGGAGTTCTAGCACTAAAATTATTGCTCTTATTCCAATGTTCACAGCGATCCCTCACATGTGCTGCGAACACCGTTTACATATGTGTGTGCGACTTACATATGCGTTCACTTCTGCACATGACCACGGAGGGATGGGAGTCCTTTCATTTTTTTTTTTTTTTAGATTTTATTTTTTATTTTTACACTGTCCCCCTTGTTTTGTTTTTTTGATCACTTTTATTCCTATTACAAGACATGTAAGCATCTCTTGTAATAGAAATAAGCATGACAGGTCCACTTTAAGGAGAGATCTGGGGTAAAAAAAACCCAGATCTCTCCTTTACCTTTAAAAGCAAAAGATCAAAAAAAGTTGTTTTGATCTTTTGCTTTAAAAAAGGAATAAATTCCCACTGTAGCTTGCAAGTAGGCAGGCCGCGGCAAACACTGACCACACCCACCTGTCGTCATGACATTGCTCTGGTCCTCCATGATGATAGAGGCAGTCAGAGGCAATAGAGTCTCTCATCGCCTCTATCTACAGCAGGCGGCACCATTGGATCGTTTCTCTGTTGCACTGGTTTTAACAGTAAGCCCTAGAAAAACCAGCGGGGGGGGGGGGAACGTCCCCTCCCACTGCTATGGAAAGCGTTCCAGTGGCTAATTAGCTGCTTGGATCGCTTTCAGCAGAAATCCAGCCATCGGCTGAAAAAAAAAAAGGTAAACCACTTGAAGACTGCAACGTTTATATACATATTACAGTCTTCTAGTGGTAAACTTCAGCATTACTCTAACCCAAAAGTCTAGTACATGATGAGAAAACCGGACCCAAAAAAACATTTTTCGTCTGATAATCTGATCATTATGATCCACTCTTGAAAGTTGTGTACTTACAGTTCGTGCTAAATTATTGGAAGGGATAAGCACCAAAATTTTTTTCATAAGATAACAGAAAAAATATTTTTGTTTAACCACTTGCCAACTGCGCTATAGCTGAATGATGGCTACAGCGCAGTTGTCCAGTTCTGGGAGGGCATCATATGACGTCCTCCCGCACGCCCCCAACAGCACGCACCTGGCAATCTCCGTGATTGCTGTGTCCAATGACACAGCAGATCACCGGGTAAATACCCGATAAAAGTTACCGGTTATCGGCTGCAATTTTCTCACGTTGTCACAGCGTGAAGAAAGTACTGCTGATAACCGGCCATTGTCAGAGAACAGATCGGCACTGATGATCAGCGCCCTGATGATCAGTGCCCAGCAGTGCCACCCACCAGTGCCCAGTAGTGCCACCAGTCAGTGCCGCCAGTCAGTGCTACCGATCAGTGCCCATCATTGCTGCATATCAGTGCTGCCTATCTGTGCCCATCAATGCTGCCTATCAGTGCAGCCCATCAATGCACATCAGTGAAGGAGAAAAATTACCTGTTTGCAAAATTTTATAATAGAAACAAAGAAACTTTTTTTAAAAAAAATTTTGCTCTTTTTTCATTTATAGTGGAAAAAATAAAACCCCAGTGGCGATTAAATACCACCAAAAGAAAGCTCTATTTGTGTGAAGAAAATGATAAAAATTTCATATGGGTACAATGTTGCATGACTGCGCAATTGTCGTTCAAAGTGCAACAGCACTGAAAGCTGAGAATTGGCCTAGGCAGGAAGGGGGTATAAGTGCCCAGTAGGCAGGTGGTTAACCAGTGCAGTTTTCGTCCCAAAAAAATTGACAGACCAAGGCCGCGCATGCTCAGAAACACAAGAATACATTGCAGTAAAACATTTTTGTTTAACCCCTTGCCCTCCAGAGGATTTATCCCCTTTCCTGACAGGCCATTTCTTGCGATACGGCACTGTGTTACTTTAACTGACAATTGCGCGGTCATGCAACATTGCACCCAAATGAAATTTATGTCCTTTATTCCCCACAAATGGAGTTTTCTTTTGATAGTATTTGATTGCCTGTGCGTTTTTATGTTTTGCGCTATAAACAAAGAAAGACCGACAATTTTGAAAATAAACCAATATTTTTTACTTTTTGCTATTAAACATATCCCATAAAAAAATTTGTAAAAATCAAATTTCGCCATAAATTTAGGCCAAAATGTATTCTGTTACATTTCTTTGCTAAAATAATCCCAATACGTGTAAATGAATTTATTTACGTGAACGTTACAGCGTCTACAAATGGCGGTATGTATACTGGATTTTTTTTTTTAATACTAGTAATGTCAGCGATCAGCGACTTATAGCGGGAATGCAGTGGGCATTCTGACACTGGGGGGAACTGACTAACTGTCACTGACATCCCCAGTGACACTAATACAGTGATCAGTGCTAATAAAAAGCACTGACACTGTACTAATGGCACTGGCAGGAATGGGTTAACATCTGGGGCGATCAAAGGGTTAGCTGTGTGCCGTGTGTGTTTTACTGTGTGCTATGTTTTACTGTGTACGCACGCTTTTTTGTATGGCTCTGCTATGCAGAGCCATACAAAGCAGCATGCTGGAGCTGACAGGGGAGAGATCTGTATTGTTTACATACAGACCTCTCCCCCATCAGTATTCCTCAGTGATCACCAGGTGCCGGCGGGGAATCTCCGGGTGGGACCCAGTGATCGACAATACAAAATCACGTATATATATACATGTGCTTTTGCGCAGCCCTGCCACCCTGTAGCAGTACTTCTGCTATAGGGCAGTCGGGAAGCAGTTAATCAGTACAGAATTAGTCCAAAAAAAATCGAGTGATCAAGGTCGCGCATGCTCAGAAACAAAAGAATACATTACAATAAAAAACAATACATTACATCATCGCAGGAAGTTGTATTCTGTCTTATGAGAATCTTCATAACTCTAGTAACCTATTCATTTTCGATATGAGACTAGCATGCAAAAAAGAAAAAGGGTGGTCAATTATCCGATATTCTCATTGTGTGCACCAGGCATTAATCCAACAACAATCACCGGTGCAGGCATTCATCCACTTTATCAGGCACCATAACTATCAATGCTGAAAGCTGCCTCCTCTGCACCTAGATGTCACAGCCAAAGAGTCTCAGGAACTAATAATTCACAAAAACTTAGACTCAGCCCCATGTAGGTCAGGAAGTGTTTTTTTGATAGTCCAAGGTGTATAATTACATTCTGCCCAGATGAGGACGGCCAGAATTTGGAAATTACATTTAAAGATGCATTTCCCCTTTTAAACGGTGTTGTAACAAGACAAAATGTGTAAAATTTCAAGGGGTATGAATACTTTTTTAAGGCACTGTATATTAACCTTAAAGTGGTTGTAAATCTCAAACATGAAAAATGAACAAAGCATATCCCTCTATAGCAGTGGTTCTCAACCTTTCTAATGCCGCGACCCCTTAATACAGTTCCTCATGTTGTGGCGACCCCCAACCATAAAATTATTTTCATTGCTACTTCATAACTGTAATTTTGCAGTGGGAGGAGTAGTGCCATGTCATTGGTGTCAGTGGAAGGAGTAGTGCCCCATCACTGATGTCAGTGGGATGAATAGTGCCCCATTGTTGGTATCAGTGGGAGGAATAGTGCCCCATCGTTGGTATCAGTGGGAGGAATAGTGCCCCATTACTGATGTCAGTGGGATGAATAGTGTCCCATCACTGATGTCAGTGGGAGGAATAGTGCCCCATCGTTGGTATCAGTGGGAAGAATAGTGCCCCATCACTGATGTCAGTGGGATGAATAGTGCCCCATCACTGGTGTCAGTGGGATGAATAGTGCCCCATCACTGGTGTCAGTGGGAGGAATAGTGCCCCATCACTGGTGTCAGTGGGAGGAATAGTGCCCCATCGTTGGTGTCAGTGGGAGGAATAGTGCCCCATCGTTGGTGTCAGTGGGAGGAATAGTGCCCCATCGTTGGTATCAGTGGGAGGAATAGTGCCCCATCGTTGGTATCAGTGGGAGGAATAGTGCCCCATCGTTGGTATCAGTGGGAGGAATAGTGCCCCATCGTTGGTATCAGTGGAAGGAATAGTGCCCCATCGTTGGTGTCAGTGGGAGGAATAGTGCCCCATCGTTGGTGTCAGTGGGAGGAATAGTGCCCCATCGTTGGAGTCAGTGGGAGGAATAGTGCCCCATCGTTGGTGTCAGTGGGAGGAATAGTGTCCCATCATTAGTGTCAGTGGGAGGAGTAGTGCCCCATCATTGGTGTCAGTGGGGGGAGTAGTGCCCCATCATTGGTGTCAGTGGGGGGAGTAGTGCCCCATCATTGGTGTCAGTGGGGGGAGTAGTGCCCCATCACTGGTGTCAGTGGGGGGAGTAGTGCCCCATCACTGGTGTCAGTGGGAGGAGTAGTGCCCCATCACTGGTGTCAGTGGGAGGAATAGTGCCACATCATTGGTGTCAGTGGGAGGAATAGTGCCCCATCATTGGTGTCAGTGGGAGGAGTAGTGCCCCATCATTGGTGTCAGTGGGAGGAGTAGTGCCCCATCATTGGTGTCAGTGGGAGGAGTAGTGCCCCATCATTGGTGTCAGTGGGGGGAGTAGTGCCCCATCATTGGTGTCAGTGGGGGGAGTAGTGCCCCATCATTGGTGTCAGTGGGGGGAGTAGTGCCCCATCACTGGTGTCAGTGGGGGGAGTAGTGCCCCATCACTGGTGTCAGTGGGAGGAGTAGTGCTCCATCACTGGTGTCAGTGGGAGGAATAGTGCCACATCATTGGTGTCAGTGGGAGGAATAGTGCCCCATCATTGGTGTCAGTGGGGGGAGTAGTGCCCCATCATTGGTGTCAGTGGGGGGGAGTAGTGCCCCATCATTGGTGTCAGTGGGAGGAATAGTGCCCCATCACTGGTGTCAGTGGGGGGAATAGTGCCACATCATTGGTGTCAGTGGGAGGAATAGTGCCCCATCATTGGTGTCAGTGGGAGGAATAGTGCCCCATCATTGATGTCAGTGTGGTGGAGGGGAGAATAGTGCCCCATCATTGGGGTCAGGGGGGGGGAATAGTGCCCCATCGTTGGTGTCAGTGGGGGGAGGAATAGTGCCCCATCGTTGGTGTCAGTGGGGGGAGGAATAGTGCCCCATCGTTGGTGTCAGTGGGGGGAGGAATAGTGCCCCATCGTTGGTGTCAGTGGGGGGAGGAATAGTGCCCCATTGTTGGTGTCAGTGGGGGAGGAATAGTGCCCCATCGTTGGTGTCAGTGGGGGGAGGAATAGTGCCCCATCGTTGGTGTCAGTGGGAGGAATAGTGTCCCATCATTAGTGTCAGTGGGAGGAGTAGTGCCCCATCATTGGTGTCAGTGGGGGGAGTAGTGCCCCATCATTGGTGTCAGTGGGGGGAGTAGTGCCCCATCACTGGTGTCAGTGGGGGGAGTAGTGCCCCATCACTGGTGTCAGTGGGAGGAGTAGTGCTCCATCACTGGTGTCAGTGGGAGGAATAGTGCCACATCATTGGTGTCAGTGGGAGGAATAGTGCCCCATCATTGGTGTCAGTGGGAGGAGTAGTGCCCCATCATTGGTGTCAGTGGGAGGAGTAGTGCCCCATCATTGGTGTCAGTGGGAGGAGTAGTGCCCCATCATTGGTGTCAGTGGGGGGAGTAGTGCCCCATCATTGGTGTCAGTGGGGGGAGTAGTGCCCCATCATTGGTGTCAGTGGGGGGAGTAGTGCCCCATCACTGGTGTCAGTGGGGGGAGTAGTGCCCCATCACTGGTGTCAGTGGGAGGAGTAGTGCTCCATCACTGGTGTCAGTGGGAGGAATAGTGCCACATCATTGGTGTCAGTGGGAGGAATAGTGCCCCATCATTGGTGTCAGTGGGGGGAGTAGTGCCCCATCATTGGTGTCAGTGGGGGGGAGTAGTGCCCCATCATTGGTGTCAGTGGGAGGAATAGTGCCCCATCACTGGTGTCAGTGGGGGGAATAGTGCCCCATCACTGGTGTCAGTGGGAGTAGTGCCCCATCACTGGTGTCAGTGGGAGGAATAGTGCCACATCATTGGTGTCAGTGGGAGGAATAGTGCCCCATCATTGATGTCAGTGTGGTGGAGGGGAGAATAGTGCCCCATCATTGGGGTCAGGGGGGGGGGAAATAGTGCCCCATCGTTGGTGTCAGTGGGGGGAGGAATAGTGCCCCATCGTTGGTGTCAGTGGGGGGAGGAATAGTGCCCCATCGTTGGTGTCAGTGGGGGGAGGAATAGTGCCCCATCGTTGGTGTCAGTGGGGGAGGAATAGTGCCCCATCGTTGGTGTCAGTGGGGGGAGGAATAGTGCCCCATCGTTGGTGTCAGTGGGGGGAGGAATAGTGCCCCATCGTTGGTGTCAGTGGGGGGAGGAATAGTGCCCCATCGTTGGTGTCAGTGGGGGGAGGAATACTGCCCCATCGTTGGTGTCAGTGGGGGGAGGAATAGTGCCCCATCGTTGGTGTCAGTGGGGGGAGGAATAGTGCCCCATCGTTGGTGTCAGTGGGGGGAGGAATAGTGCCACATCGTTGGTGTCAGTGGGGGGAGGAATAGTGCCACATCGTTGGTGTCAGTGGGGGGAGGAATAGTGCCCCATCGTTGGTGTCAGTTGGGGGAGGAATAGTGCCCCATCGTTGGTGTCAGTGGGGGGAGGAATAGTGCCCCATCGTTGGTGTCAGTGGGGGGAGGAATAGTGCCCCATCGTTGGTGTCAGTGGGGGGAGGAATAGTGCCCCATCGTTGGTGTCAGTGGGGGGAGGAATAGTGCCCCATCGTTGGTGTCAGTGGGGGGAGGAATAGTGCCCCATCGTTGGTGTCAGTGGGGGGAGGAATAGTGCCCCATCGTTGGTATCAGTGGGGGGAGGAATAGTGCCCCATCGTTGGTGTCAGTGGGGGGAGGAATAGTGCCCCATCGTTGTTATCAGTGGGGGGAGGAATAGTGCCCCATCGTTGGTATCAGTGGGGGGAGGAATAGTGCCCCATCGTTGGTATTAGTGACACAAATGATGGGGCACTATTCCTCCCACTGACACCAATGATACTTACTTTGCTGACCCCTGCTCCAGCCTGGGCTCGCTCTCTCACTTACCTGTCAGCTGTCTTCCTTCTCTGGCTGCTCTCCTCTTCACTCGCTCCGGCAGCTCCCTCGGTCTTCTTTGATGTACGCGCGCTGCCGCTCGGCTCCTCCTCTCCAAGCTCCACCTCCTCGCCGGTGATTGGCCGCCTGTGTGCCTCTCCTGAGCTACAGTTCCGGTGGCCAATCAGCGGCGAGGAGGCGGAGCTGCTGAGCGATCCCGGAGGTGTGGCCAGGTGACAGCAGCGTATCATCCCGCCCACACATCGCCGGAGACTGCAGCGGTGTCTCGGTTCCTAAGACCATCGGAAATATGTGTTTTCCGATGGTCTTAGGCGACCCCTGGGAAATGGTCGTTCGACCCCCAAAGGGGTCGCGACCCCCAGGTTGAGAACCGCTGCTCTATAGTGTGTATTTATCCAGGGCACAATGTCATATATGTGAACTCTCCTCACTGAGTGTAACTTCAGCTCCCCGCCCCCTGGTTTTTAGAGCTGAGAGATCCTGTGTAAATTCTGGACTTTGAACGGCTGTAGAGAAGAGGAGACTGCAGGTAAACGGGTACAACATGATTGATTTGTTTCACCTGTGTGTATGACCTTGGGCCAGTCACCTTACTGGGTATATAAGGATTTACAATCATTTTAATGCCTCAAATTCCCTCTAAACCAGAAATAAAACAAGCTATAGCTCAGAGGTGGAGGAGATGACACAAGAAGTTGCAGGCTGCAGTTAGTTGTGTCACCAGCCCAGCAATGTAGTGTGGTAGGATTGTTTGAATCACAAGATTGACTGACCAGCATTAAAAATACTGCATCAGGAAAAACATTTCACTTATGATCCAGGGAATATCCGATTGCCTCTCGGGGGATCAGGAAGGAATTTTTTTCCCTGCAGGAGCAAATTGGATCATACTTTGCTGGGTTTTTTTTCCTTCCTCTGGATCAACTGTGGGTATAGGATTATAACTTTTTTTTTTTAATGGTTAAACTGGATGGACTTTTGTCTTTCTTCAGCCAGACTAACTATGTAACTATGTAACATATACAGTACATATGTTAACTGGAGGTGTAGCTGTTTGCCTGCAGCTCTGCTGCAGTGTCAAAGGTACAGGTGTTCTCTGTCCTGAGAAGAATATAGCTTAATATGTTGATATCTCCTATATCTGGTCTCCCACAGTACTCTGAACATGTCAAAGCAATTATTTTAGTAAATATAAACTGCTAAATCCCTTTTCTCATCAGCAGTTAGCAGTCTTGTGACCTCTATCAGTGTCCAGCAGAGCACTGATTAAAGCTTTTAGGCAGGGTTTTCATTCTCCCCTGATTGTCCTATGAGGCTGCAGGACACCTGACCCACTGTCTGGACAGTGCTGATTGGCCCTGTGCCGATCAGATGCACCCTCCCCCCCCTCAAAAAAAAACTCTAAAAATACACACTAAACGGAGCATGTGCAGAGTGACTCCTAAAACTATCAGCAATGGTTTGGAGACAGCAGAAGAATAGGATGATCAAAGACATGATCAAACAGCCTTTTTACACAATGCTGAAGATCAACCCATTGAGTTAGCCTTGCTGCTTCATAGACGGTTCCCTACTACGCATGTGCAAAGCACGCTGCAGTATGTGAATGGGCCACAGTCCTCTGGGACCTGAGAAGTGTCCCAGAGGGCTGCGATGGGGCCCGAAATTCTGGCTCAGTTCGCCGTGGTGAACTGAGCCAGAAGTGGGAGCGGGTACTTGTCAGAACCAGGTACCTGCCCCCCTCCCCCCAAAAGGTGCCCAATGTGGAAGCGGAGGGGGGGCAGGTAAGTGGAGCTTCCACTATTTGTGTGGAACTACGCTTTACGTGTATCTAAAACACATTTTCTCTTTAGTATTGAATGGTAAGAGGTTAGGACCTTTGTCAGGTTTTTAATTCTGTCCAAATCTCCACTAGGAAGATTAACCCCTAATGTTACCAGGACTAAAAGTGAGGAAAAATCCAAGACTTGGAGTTGTCGCTGGAACAGGGGTGCCCGTAGCGAAAGAAAGAAAGAAAGAAAGAAAGAGAAGAATAGCGCAGGGCAGACATGACTAGGTGAAGAGGGAGAAAAGACAGGAAAGGGTTAAGTTAAAGGGGAAGGATTAAAAAAGATAGTAAGGTTACCTGATTGGTGTTAGCAGGTGTGGGTGGGATCATCCTGAATCTTGGGGGAGTGCTAGGGGGTTTGGACGAGCCATTGCTGGTTAGCAACTAAAGAGAGAAGTTCCCACCTGTCCTTCCCTGGGGTGTTTGTTCTGTTTGGGTTGTTTAGTTTGGTGGCAGTTGTTGGGCTTGGTAGGTTGTTAATGGTTTGTGATGATAAGTGTATGGTTGGGACCCATCTGTGGTATGGTGTGCGCGGGTAAATGCCAGTTAACCGAGGTTTAACAGGAAGGTGGAGGTCTACCTGCGGGAGGTGTGTCCTTGTCTCCGAGTCGGTGCGTTGCGGCTCGAGGCCTAGTAGGAACATTAAGGTGAAGGTTCCGCAAGGGGGAGATCAATATTGTTTTGGGTGCCTGCCTAGACCAACAACTCATTCCGTAAGTTTTTGGAGGTTTCTGTTTTAAGGAATGTTTTCTGTATATTTAAGTTAAATTGTTAATAAAAGGCCATGAAGGCCATTTTACTCCAACAAAGTGTGGTCTCCTTTTATTGGTGGAGGGAGTGTTGGGATATGTTTTTTTTTCTCGAAAGTTGGGTAAGTATGTTTTTGGGGGTGTTAGTATTTGACAACACATCTCTTCTACACTAGTCAAGGAAAATCTTCCAGTTAAGGCACTTGTTGCAAGTACAGCTATCCAAGAGTAAATCTACAGAACAGGACGTGAAAGGAAATTTCCCCAATGAGACATGGACAGCAAAAAGGAAAAAAAAATGGCAAGGAGTTTTAACCATTTCTTACTCCGCACAAGATTCCTATGGAAACTCCTTTAATAGTATGAAAATATAGACTGCTTGGATCTCTCTTACCTTCAGCACAAATCCTTCAGGACAGGCATGGTCGTACTTGTAAACCTTGTAAACTACCAGGAACACGATGCAAGCCAAAAATGCCAGAGCAAACAGAACGAGGACGGTGACCTGTAAAAGAGAGATATAATCCCATCACGTCTTGTTCTAGCTCAGTGGTTCTCACAGACCTCTTTATGAATCTGATGAAAGCTATGGACCCCCTCCTCGGAAATATTCACATTGACACAACTTTGCATGCAATAAATAGATGTACTTCATTTTGTTTAAAAGGGATTGCGTCATACAAATATGACATACACAAATTTTGAATAAACTAAACAATCTTAACGAAAAACTCCTTTTCATGCAAAAAGGAATGGCCACTCATTACAAAACTGAAATAAAATCATCTGGTGTAAACAAAACAACTTTAATTCTGCTCAAGTCTACTACTACTCAAATCAAACTGAATGTAGTAATTGCTTACTATAAATACACACATTTTATGGCGATTGTAAAATTTGCATAAGTATAGTGAGTGATTCCAATTAATGGCAGTATGATCTGCTGTATAATGTCTGCCGCTATTTACAACCAATGCAATAGACACGATAAACAAGCTGTTGAGCTGTAGATGGTTTAAACATAAAGCTTTTACCATAGCTCCCAACTGTCACTGATTTCAAGGGATTGTCCCTGATTTGGAACAAAGTCCCTCTTTATCCCTCATTTTGGTCTGATCTATATAATTGTATATAAAATGCACTATTTATCTTTCAAAAAGTGTTTAAACCTTGTTAAACCTTTTATCCAGTTTCTCAATTATTGCATTCGTAAATTTGAAAAGCCAGTATAATAGAATAGTAGGCCTCTTGAGGTAGGGTGTCCCTGAAGCCCCTCAATTGGTCTTTACTCCTCTTTTCATGCAGCCATGCACTAATCTTGGGCTTCTACGAAGAGAATGAATTTTCACCCAAACCAACAACTTTTCCACTAAATAAAGGTGGCATTGAAAATCAATGAGACCCTAACAGGCCTGAAAAGTAGAATATATACCAGTTCTAACATATGCACATATGTTGGTGCACTGTGGTGTAATTCATTATAAATAGCACCCCAACACAGCTTCACAATGCACCACAGCGCACCACAAAACAGGGTGTGCTTAAATGCAAGAAAGCTGTTATTGGGATTGAAAAGTAGGATACATACCAGTCCCACCACTGGTCAAACTGGTATGTATGTTTGTGCGCAGCGGTGCTATTTATGTTGAATAGCCCCCTAACACAGCTTAACACAGCAGTCTACCACATTGCATGGTGTACATTGCAGAGTGCTATGATGCAAAAAGATATTAATGGCCCCTAAAGAAGAATACATACCAGTCCCACCACCGGTAAATCCAACCTTCTCTCTTTTGCAGAGCTACACCCGCCACTGCAGTCTTCAAAATCTGAATTTCCAGGTGTTTGGGATGTCTGCGCCTTCCCACTGTGTGATGATTCCACCCGCTACCTGCCATATGATTAGCATGTCCCTGCAGCTCTGCAATGACACGCTGGTGGCACAAACCAAACCAACTAATATTCCACCAAATAAAGGTGGGAAATCAGTAAAACAACTCTTAAAATATTTTTAAAATAGAGAATGTTCATCATTTTGTATGTGCCATGCAGATCTTACACAACTGTCACATTGCTTCTACCAGCCACCACTCTGTGAGGTCATTCCTATTTATAAATGTCTGCCGACAATGATTTCCCATCATTCTGAAAAATCATTTTGTCTACTTTTACCAGTGTGTTGTTTTTGATCATTTTGTTCAATGAGCTGATCATTAAGGGAGTTTGATGAATGTTTGTCAGTTTGGAAAAAAAGATGTTCTGCCTATAGACAACCTTACTGAACTTCTGAGCTTCATCTAGGTGTGCGTGTAAAGTGCTGGGGGAAACACATATCTATTGCAGCCCTCCTCCACATAGATTCTTAGAGTGTTACTAAACCCAGGACCCTGCATTCACTATATATATTCTATAAGTGACCACCTTGAAACCAAATGTCACTATATCGCGCCTGATGCAGATAATTATTATCTTCTAAATACAATATTATATATTTTGCTGCCACTATACTCTACTTCAAAAATAAAAAAATATTAGTATCACCCCTAATCCAGTAAATACAAGCGGTGCGTACATTTCATAATGCTATCATTAAACATCAATTATCATTCATATATTGTCATTCTTTGTCTTCACCATTATTGCTGTAACAAAAAATACGTAAATGAATAAAATTATAATTATAATACAACTTAGTGAATATGACACAAGATTGTGACAGTCCACAGTTCCCATGACTTAAAAATATATATTAAAAAAATTTAAAAAATGTCCCGTGATAGAAAAGAAATTAAAGTCTAGTGTTGAAATGAATTCATGTGACATAAAAAAACATAAAAGTGTTGAAACTCTGTGCTGAGTCCACTGTTCACCCCCACTTTGGGAGTGCACTCACCAGAAATAGCCTTTTTTACAGCATAATCAAGAGGATATCCATTAATTAGACCAGGAGGTTCCTTCAAGAATCACCCTTCTAAGATTTATTGCCAGGATAATTGAAAGACTCATCTCCACCATATCATGAAAAGAGAAGAAAAATATCCGCTCCAATAGTATAATACCCAAGATAAATGATTTTATTTGCTCCAAGTATTGCACTTACAACTTTAAATACATCAATAGGCCCAAATGATCAATCCTAGTGTCACGCAGATACCGCATGGTGCTCTCACCACCTCCGGAACTGTCGGACAGAATGGCGTCACTTCCGGTTACAGATCTACGTCATTTCCAGTATGCGCACTGTCACGCTCTGACGCGTTTCGTCCTATCCCGACTTACTCATAGGGGACCCTTATGAGTAACTGAGTGGGGGTGCACGGTGGGCTCAGCACAGAGTTTCAACATTTTTATGTTTTTTTATGTCACATGAATTCATTTCAACACTGGACTTTAATTTCTTTTCTATCACGGGACTTTTTTTTAGTTTTTTTATACATATTTTTAAGTCATGGGAACTGTGGACTGTCACAATCTTGTGTCATATTCACTAAGTTGTTTTATAATTATAATTTTATTAATTTATGTATTTTTTGTTATGGCAATAATGGTGAAGACAAAGAATGACACAATATATGAATGATAATTGATGTTTAATGATAGCATTATGAAATGTACGCGCCGCTTGTATTCACCGGATTAGGGGTGATACTAAAATTTCCTGCACTCACTATATCTGGTTTCCCACAGTACACACAACATGGAAATGCATTCATTTTAGTAAATATAATTTGCTAAATACCTTTTCTCATCAACAATACATAGCAGTCTTTCAACTTCTATCAATGTCCAGCAGAGCAATAGTTGTGGGAGGAGTTTTCATTCTCCCCTGATTGTCCTATGAGGCTGCATAATCCCTTACCCTTTGTCTGGACAGGGCTGATTGGCCCGGTGCTGATCACATGCACTTTCCCAAGAGAAAAAAAAAAACTCTAGCAATATACACCAAAGTGAGCATGTGCAGCTTGCCCTCAAGGCTCTGTTCTGTCAGCAGATAGATTGGGGACTGTGGAAGAAGGAGAGTATCCGAGAAGACAGGATCAAACTTCCTTTATACATAATGTGTAAGGAATGTGGAGGATTAACCCCTTAGGTTCTACAGTGAGTACAACCAGCATGTTTTACTGCATATACAGACTGATTTTACTGTTGCGGGTTTAGTAACACTTTAATAAAATTTGCTTGTATAAAAAAGGGGTGTGACTTTGATGTGACTGTGATGCTACTTGAGTGCCAGAGAGTGTAAAGTCGCATCAAAGTTGAAGTACATGAACAGAACGGTCATACTTTTCTATTAGCAAAAAAACGCAAAACACAACACTTTTTGGTGCAGGTCCATTGAAGTCTATTACACACAAATCGCAATCTGCTGCGGGAAAAAAAAATTCCCTGACCCTTTCCAAAACATGAACCTGCTCAAAACGTACAGATGTGAACCAGATCCATAGGAAACCATGTGAAATGCACTGTAGTGTGTTTTCTGGAAAACGCACTGAAATCCACATAAATGTGAACCTAGGGTAAGGGTGGTGGGTAATCATACACTTCTGACTTGAAGATAAAATGGCGGCTCCTATTCAGAAAGCACAGTATAAGCGTTGTATGTTTAAACCATCTCCAGCTCAGCAGCTTGTTTATCGTGGCCATTTCATTGGCTGTAAATAGCGGCAGACATCACACAGCAGATCATACTGCCACTAATAGGAATCACTCTCTATAATTATGCAAATGTACAATCGCCATAAAGTATGTGTATTTATAGTAAGCAAGTACTACAATCAGTCTGAGTTCTGCTTTATTATTCACATTTATTGTTGTATAATGAGATCTGCGCTGTTGGTGTCAGTGTTAAATACCAAAAATGGACTTATTTAACAAAGCAGAGTGAGAACAGCACCACGTAGTAACTCATGGCAGGGGAGACGATCTCTGGATGCTATGGGTTACAGCAGGGGGAGACGATCTCTGGATGCTATGGGTTACAGCAGGGGGAGACGATCTAAGGATGCTATGGGTTACAGCAGGGGGAGACGATCTCTGGTTGCTATGGGTTACAGCAGGGGGAGACGATCTCTGGATGCTATGGGTTACAGCAGGGGGAGACGATCTAAGGATGCTATGGGTTACAGCAGGGGGAGACGATCTCTGGATGCTATGGGTTACAGCTGGGGGAGATAATCTCTGGATGCTATGGGTTACAGCAGGGGGAGACGATCTCTGGATGCTATGGGTTACAGCTGGGGGAGACAATCTAAGGATGCTATGGGTTACAGCAGGGGGAGACGATCTCTGGATGCTATGGGTTACAGCAGGGGGAGACGATCTCTGGATGCTATGGGTTACAGCAGGGGGAGACGATCTCTGGATGCTATGGGTTACAGCAGGGGGAGACGATCTCTGGATGCTATGGGTTACAGCAGGGGGAGACGATCTAAGGATGCTATGGGTTACAGCAGGGGGAGACAATCTCTGGTTGTTATGGGTTACGGCAGGGGGAGACGATCTCTGGTTGCTATGGGTTACAGCACGGGGAGACAATCTCTGGATGCTATGGGTTACAGCAGGGGGAGACAATCTCTGGATGCTATGGGTTACAGCAGGGGGAGACGATCTTTAGTTTCTATGGGTTACAGCAGGGGGAGACAATCTCTGGATGCTGTGGGTTACATCTCCTGTAATGTAGAATTTAGAAGATCTGTCTACATGCAGGTGAAATGCATGTACAGGTGAAACTCAAAAAATTAGAATATCGTGCAAAAGTTCATTTATTTCAGTAATGCAACTTAAAAGGTGAAACTAATATATGAGATAGACTCATTACATGCAAAGCAAGATAGTTCAAACTGTGATTTGTCATAATTGTGATGATTATGGCTTACAGCTCATGAAAACCCCAAATCCACAATCTCAGAAAATTAGAATTTTACATGCAATCAATAAAACAAGGATTGTACATAGAACAATATCGGACCTCTGAAAAGTAGAAGCATGCATATCTACTCAGTACTTGCTTTGGGCCCCTTTTGCAGCAATTACTGCCTCAATGCGGCGTGGCATGGAAGCTATCAGCCTGTGGCACTGCTGAGGTGTTATAGAAGACCAGGATGCTTCAATAGCGGCCTTCAGCTCTTCTGCATTGTTTGGTCTCATGTCTCTCATCTTTCTCTTGGCAATGCCCCAGAGATTCTCTATGGGGTTCAGGTCAGGCGAGTTTGCTGGCCAATCAAGCACAGTAATCCCACGGTCATTGAACCAGGTTTGGTGCTTTTGGCAGTGTTCCTGCTGGAAAATGAAGTCAGCATCCCCATAAAGCTCGTCTGTGGAAGGAAGCATGAAGTGCTCCAAAATCTCCTGGTAGACGGCTACATTGACCCTGGACTTAATGAAGCACAGTGGACCAACACCAACACCAGCAGATGACATGGCTCCCCAAATCAACACAGACTGTGGAAACTTCACACTGGACTTCAAGCATCTTGCAGTGTGTGCCTCTCCATTCTTCCTCCATACTCGGGGTCCTTGGTTTACAAATGAGATGCAAAAATTGCTCTCATCAGAAAAGAGGACTTTGGACCACTGAGCAACAGACCAGGTCTGTTTTTCTTTAGCCCAGGTAAGACGCTTCTGACGTTGTTTGTTGTTCAGGAGCGGTTGACAAGAGGAATATGATATTTGAAGCCCATGTCCAGGATCCATCTGTGTGTGGTGGCTCTTGATGCACTGACTCCAGCCTCAGTTCACTCCTTGTGAAAGTCCCCAACACTTTTGAATGGCCTTTTCCTGACAATCCTCTCCAGGCTGCGGTCATCCCTGCTGCTTGTGCACCTTTTTCTTCCACACTTTTCCCTTCCACATAACTTTCTATTAATGTCCTTTGATACAGCACTTTGGGAACATCCAACTTCTTTTGCAATTACCTTTTGAGGCTTTCCCTCCTTATGGAGGGTGTCAATGATGGTTTTCTGCATAACTGTCAAGTCAGCAGTCTTTCCCATGATTGTGATTCCTACTGAACCAGACTGAGAGACCAATTAAAGGCTCAGGAACCCTTTGCAGGTGTTATGGCTTAATTAGCTGATCAGAGTGGGACACTTTGAGCCTAGAATATTGCACCTTTTCACAATATTCTCATTTTCTGAGATTGTGGATTTGGGGTTTTCATGAGCTGTAAGCCATAATCATCACAATTATGACAAATCACGGCTTGAACTATCTTGCTTTGCATGTAATGAGTCTATCTCATATATTAGTTTCACCTTTTAAGTTGCATTACTGAAATAAATGAACTTTTGCACAATATTCTAATTTTTCGAGTTTCACCTGTATACTGCGCTGAGCAATAAGAGTAATCGGGTGTTCAGCTTGAGGGTGCTTATGCTAATAGAAGCTAATCAGTAAATACTGCAATGAATTACCATTAAGGAATTATCTAAACTTGTTCTTATGACTTGTGGAAAGAATAACAGCATGGTTCTTGAGTTGCCTTGCAGGTCCAAAGACTATCATATTAAAGGGAACTCCAGCCTAAGAGTCAAAGCTGAACTCCAGGTATGGATATTTTCACAAAGTTACATTGGTCAAGGTTGGACCAATGTAACTACGCATGTGCCATACCTGGCCGATCCCTGTGGAAGATGGAAATCACTGGAGAAGACACCACTACTATAATGACTGTTGTTACTGCAATATTATGCTCCCCAGACAGAGGGCGACAGAAATCTTGTGCAGAATTGTAAAAATGGCACTGCTTAAGGTAAGAACATGGAGGCTAATGGCCAAAATCAATCTCCCTCATTGCCTTCCCCATGGTGGCGTAGGGCTTGTTCATTCCGGTAAAGCCACGCAGATGCATTTTGACTGATTCAAAGAAATTCAGTTGACCCCAGGCTATGACACGGAGCTTGGCTGGATACAACAGTGCATATGTCAAATGTAGACACTGCAGGTGTTTGCAGATATCATTGAATCTAGCCTTGCGGTGCTGGACTTCCGCAGAGACACTCTAATGTCGTTAAACTGGACGTTGGCACGGTCTCGAGCTTGTCAGATTACTGCTTCTTGATCACGATAATTCAGGAGCCTGACGAGCATGGGCCTAGGTGGGCCTCCTGGCTGAGTAGGATGATTCAGCGTGCAGTGGGCCCTTTCTACTGCAAATAGAGGTGTAAACTATAGCTAGTTCTCCACAAAAGCAGTGGGGTCCCTGCCCTCAACACGTTCAGACAAGCCCACTATGCAAATGTTATTCCTTTGGAGACGGTTCTCCATGTCTTCCCCCCTGTTGTCTCGGGTTAGAAGAAGAAGCTGATCCTCTATATCAGTGATGCGACCTTCTGCAGCCGTGGTTCTCTCTCTTATCTTCTGCAAATCTTGCTGTAGTAGGGAAAGCTCCTCCTGCAGTCCCCCAAACTGATCCTTGATCGTATTCACTGACCCCGTACATATATTAACTGCTTGCAGGATTTCAGCAAGAGTCGGTTTTTCAGAGTCATCATCCTCACAATCAGGGGGATTTAGATCCACATTTTCAGCCGAGGGTTCAGCAGATAAGGCCATGCACTCCCTCTCTTCCGGCTCAGAGTGTAATGAGAGCTCAGAGTCCTCTTGTGTATCTGCTGCTGATGCCCCCACTAACTTTTGGGCATAGTACAGCATATCCCAATGGGGTTCCTTATTCTGGAGTCTTGTGTGCTTAGCCAACTTGTTGCCAGTGTCCTTAGTTTTCTCTGAGCCACGTGGTGTTCACTGTGGTAATGCCACAGTGGCACCATCTTAGAAATCTGGGGCCGCTGCATCTTCCTTACCTTTGCGAGTAGTCCCTCTTGTGCTAAGGGCTGGTGGTGGTTCCCAGGAGGGCACAGAGTTGGTAGGCATCAGGATGAAGTGGAGACAAGGCGCAAAACAGGCTGGGAGAGGATAACTAGTCAGATCAACTGTGGGAGCTGTGGGAGATGCTTCCTCTTACATGCCAGTCTTGGCCATGACCCCTGATAATGCCTGTTGTTAGTTTCCAAATCCTGTGCCCAACAAGCAACCTTCTATGTTCACTAATCAGCGGGGCAGCTGCCCAGCATGGGACGCAGAGGACAGCAAGGATCACTGTAGTAGCGGTGTTTACTAGAGTGATTTCCAGATCCACAAGGATTGGCCAGGTATGGCACATACATATCCATACCTAGAATTCAGCTTTAAATACCCAATAGAAATGCATCAATAATTATCATTGGCATGGCATATTTTGTATTATGCCCCTTGATCATTGGTCTTTTGTCACCATTTTTCTTTTTTGCAGTCAGCTAGCTAACCTTAGGTCCCGTGTCATGCAGCATGGGTTTGACATAATTAAGAGACTCTTCTAAGATCATTCTGAATTCATTGCAGGAGGAATGGATTTTCATCCGCTACGTATGCGTTCCCATAGACTTGCAGGAGGAGAAAATCAGTTCTGAGGCCAACAAAAGTTTGTTGACACTAACCCTTCAAGTATAACTAAAGACAACTTTTTTTTTTATTTATTGCATCTGACAGGGTACAGTCACTGCTCAGCAAATACTTTTCCACCTGGCTCAGTTGATTTTAAAATTGACTATTGTTGAGATTGGTGGTGTTTGTAGGGCCATCCACATTCTGTCTGATTTAGCAGGAATTATATGAAATTCGAGCCATCCACAATCAGTTTAAATTCGAGCTGAAGGCAAAACTTTGGATATCATAGTGGAGGTTTATAACCAATATCAGTTTTTTTTCTGCCATTGGGGAGATTTCACTTCCTATGCCATAATCAAAACAAGAAATTAGAGGAAATCCCTCCAAAGTGAGGGAATCCCCTGGCTGTCACCAGGGTCACCATGACTAGTGTCCCCATTGGAAGATTTCCCCTCTGTTCTGGGGAGAATCCAAAATTTGGGATTTTCTTTCACTTTCGCTGTTGGTGAATTTCTGTAATGAGGAGCACAGACGGCAATAAAAACCTGACCAGTGTTTAACCCCCCCCCCCCTCCACTCTATCCAAACCTAAAGAAAACGTTTTGCCTTTAGTTATAAAGGCTGTGTTCACCTTTTCAGAAAAAGAAGCCTATGTAGTCAAGGTTCCCCAATATATATTAAAAAACTGCAACCTTTTAAAACGTTCATTCGTTTTATTGTCATACCTGTAGGCCATGTGAACCTCCGCCAGGTATAAAATTCTCATGCTGTACCTTCTATGGCACCAGCTTCTCACTCAGTCCCTCATACTGTACCCTGGATTCAAGTTTTGTCTAAACTCCCTTGTTTTCTGTGTCTACCTTACCTTTGAGAAAGTCAACCTCTAACCATGATGGGGGAGATTTACTAAAACTGGAGCACTGGTGAAGCTGTGCACGGTAGCCAATCAGTTTCTAACTTCAGCTTTTTCCTTTAAGTTTTGGCAATAAAAACTGGAATCCGATTGGTTTCAGTGCAGAGCTGCATGCAGTTTTTGTAAATCTCCCCCCATAGTGCTCTCCCTAAAATGACTACTGCGCACTCCCAGTCCACCATACTCCTTATCGCCCTTGGTTGCTGGGGTCTGTAAATTATGTTGCCAGCTGTTAGAAGAAGCCTCATATTATATCACAAAGCAGACGTTTTGTTTTTTAAGGGTTCATGTACACTGCAGCTGATAAACTGACATTCAGGAGCTTTTCTGCGGTTTTTTTTTCAGCAGCCCCTGAACTCTCCCTAATGTTTTCCTATGTGTCCATGTACACTATGTTGTTTACAGTCGTTTACAGGCAGTTGAGTTTACAGTGGGTTTCTTTTAACGCACCAAACTTGCGTTCAGGAGTAGATTTTATCAGCGTTTCAAATGCCAAACACTTGTAACCGCGGCTAACCACATTTATAAGCGATTGCGTTTAGAAGTGTTTTTTAACTGTTCCATATCCAAATGCTGTCCAGAGCCTTTTTTCATCAACACAAATGCATGCAAAGCATTTTCCATGTATTCAAATGGACCCGGTACACCAGCGCAGTCAGTTCCAGGTTTTGTGTGAAGAAAAAAATGGTAGAACGTGCCGTATTATGCTCATGATGGGATCCATAGTGAATACAACCAGAAAAGACAGGTCATCTCAACACATACTGCTCTCTGCTTCTGCTCTATTTCTCTCAAAATGTCTCAAATGGTTCATTTTTTACTGTTTTTCAGTGCATTCTGGGCATTTTGGAAAGTCTCCTGAGGTTATCTTTAAAAAACGCTTCTAAACGCAAACGCGGTATGCAAACGCGGCTAAACAGACATTTTTTTACCTACATTTTGCAGCAGTCAATTTCCATCGTTCAAAAGTGTTTTCCAAACGTCCCGTGTACATGGAGCCTAAGAGCTCCATCCAGCTTTTATATGCTGCACCTTGAGTCATACCACTCCAGGATCGGACATGGACATCAGGGAGGTCTCAATCTTTGCAGATCCCCAAATATTAGGTTCCTAGACATCTACTGATCAGAACACAAGCTTTTCACAAGCCGCCCAATACATTCTCCTCTGTCATGACGCTACCATGGTAACTGCTATGCTATAACATCAACATCCTATGAGATAATGGATCGGGTTGTTCCAACATACATAAATAATGTCTTGTCAGCAAACACACAGAAACAACAGAGACCATTTGTCAAAGCATTATTGCCTGTCCTGCCTCAAAGCAACCAATCAGATTCAGCCTTGCACAAGAAAATGAAAGCAGGAGCAGAGGATGAATCTAGAAGCTGTGGGGCAATGCAGACAGTTGTTTATGAAATACTGTGTGATAAATGTGCTCCATTATCCCCGTTACAAGCTATTCAACACAGATTCTCCTTGGGTTTCAGAAGTTGAAGCGTAAGCAAAATCCATACCATCCTACTGCCTATATAATGAATATTCAGCCTGGGGTGCATGGAGGGGGGTACACATTGGGATTGCAGTGTGCACCAACAGACCCGTGTTCTATCATTCTCTTTTGTTGTTTATATATACACATATGTTATGGCACTGTTGTTACTCTGACACTATCTCTGGAAAAAAAATATGTAAGGGCCCATTCACACCATTGAGTTGGGGCATGATAAAACTTTCATGTGCATTGCTGCACTGCGGCGCCATTAATTTTGAATGGTATCCCCACACAGCTTTACAACACACCTGTACTGGAAAGCACTGCTGCACACCACAATACACAGTATGCATTGCAGTCTGCTTGCATGCGGGGAAAAAAAAAGATGTTAACAGCCCTAAAAGTAAAATACATATCAGTTTCACCACCAAAAAAATGTCCACAAATGTTGGTGCAAAGTGATGTCATTTATTTTAAATGGCACCCCAACACAGCATCATTATACAAACAAATATACTGGTGTCCAATATAGTAGCAATCCAATATAGTGCATTTGCTGTTATCTGCCTGTCTCCTTGAGTGTCGTGATGTCAGAGCCCCTCCCCTACGCGTTGCACCACCAAGTCACATGGCTTTATCCGGGGGAATTGATTGGACGGCACGGCGCTCATTACTTTATATAGTAATCAATGGGCGCCATTTTCTAGTAGTCTACATGGCGCTGGCCATATTTTTGTGGCCTGATTCCTTACATTAACATGTGTAATGCTAACTGACAGGTGCGGAATATAAACATTGTTTTGATATGTTGTATATTTAAACCAGCATCCTTTACTCCTACGACGGTCCACTATATTGGATTGCTAGCAAGCATTTGGAGCAATTTGACAGCGATTTTGTTCATCATGTACTGTACATGTGAGTGCAATACTATATGTTAAATATATGTTTTAAAAAGAGGATAAGGCACTATGTTCTGTTTATTCTCTATGGTACATGGACAACTGGATGAAGATCTTTAAGAAAGTGAGGGGATCTCTGACTCTGCAGGATAACAATCCCATCCAGCCACAGTCCACATAAGGGACACAAGTTATATATGACCTCACTTAATGGCTTGGTTATATTTACCAGGTGAGAGCACAACTGGTGAAGGTGCATGCATGGTTGTCACACTGATATAGCAGGAGGTGAACAAAGCACAATTCGGTTTGTCTACATCACTGAAAGGAGTGTGACTTCACAGATAAAATATGGACACTTAAATTCTGGAACAGTTGCATTAATTTTGGAAAGATTTTTAAGATTGCTGATTATATACAATCTCCATATACTTATCAGTGGAGCACAACACTAGTTTTTTTTGTTTGTATAATGATGACACATTTGTACCGGTATGTGTGATGTTTAGGCGATCTGCTGTTTTAATATAATGTTTCACATAAGTTTGACACTATTTTTAGGCACCATAGTAGCTCGCAAGACTTTATTTAATACCAACACAGCATCATAATGCACCACAACACACCACAACACGTGCTGTACATTGCAGTGTGTTTTAATGCAAAAAGATGTTAACAGGCCCTAAAAGGAGAATCCATACCAGTCCCACCACTGGTCAAAGTGGTATGTATGTTTGCGCGCAGCAGTGCTCTTTATTTTGAATAGCCCCCTAACACAGCTTAACACACAGCAGTGTACCACATTGTATGGTGTACATTGCAGAGTGCTATGATGCAAAAAAATATTAATGGCCACTAAAGTAGAATACATACCAGTCCCACCACCGGTAACTCCAACCTTCTATCTTTTGCAGAGCTACACCCGCCACTGCAGCCTTCAAAATCTGAATTTCCAGGTGTTTGGGATGTCTGCGCCTTCCCACTGTGTGATGATTCCACTTGCTAGCTGCCATATGATTAGCATGATTGCAGCTCTGCAATGACACGCTGGTGGCACAGCAGACATCACTATAAAGGCCGGTTCACACTATAGAAATGTAGTCCAGATGCATTCTGGATACGTTTTTGCATGCGCGTTTTTGATGCATTTCAGTGCATTTTTTATGCATTCCAGTTCATTTTCCCCCCTCTATTTTTTTCAATTTAAATAGTGCGATTTTGGTGCATTGTTAATGCGTTTTACCACATTCCAGTCAGAGGCGGACTGACAACTCATGGGGCCCCCAGGCAATAGGGGATCATGGGGCCCCTGTGTCCTTGCCAAAACTGAAAAAAGCCTATGAAAAAGGTACCAGGGGCATCTCATGGGGCCCCCTACTGACCCCGGGCCCTCAGGCAGTGCCCGAGTTTCCAAATGGTCAGTCTGCCCCTGGTTCCAGTACAGTTCTGTGCAGAAAAAATGCAGCATGTTCTACTTTTTTTCTGCAACTGGAACGCACTGAAACTGCAAGCACTGATGTGAACTACGACATTGACAACCATATAACCTACTTTCCGTGCATTTTGGATGCAGAAAAAAAACAACTGAATTGCATGTAGTGTGAACTGGCTAAGGGCCTCTTGAGGTAGGGCGTCCCTAAAGCTCCTCCATTGGTCTTTACTCCTCTTTTCATGCAGCCATGAGCTAATCTTGGGCTTCCTACAAAGGGAATGAATTTTCACCCAAACCAACAAATATTCCACTAAATAAAGGTGGCGTGGAAAATCAGTAAACCATAACAACTCTTAAAATATTTTTTTAATAGAGAATGTTCATTGTTTCGTATGTGCCATGCAGATCTTGCACAGCTCTCACAGTGACTCCACTGACCACCACTCTGTGAGGTCATTCCTATTTATAAATGTCTGCCGACAATGATTTCCCATCATTTTGAAAAATAATTTTGTCTACTTTTACCAGTGTGTTGTTTTTGATCATTTTGTTCAATGAGCTGATCATTAAGGGAGTTTTATGAATGTTTGTCAGTTTGGGCAAAAAAATGTCCTGTCTATAGACAGCCTTACTGAACTTCTGAGCTTCATCTAGGTGTGCGTGTAAAGTGCTGGGGGAAACACATATCTATTGCAGCCCTCCTCCACATAGATTCTTAGAGTGTTACTAAACCCAGGACCCTGCACTCACTACACAACATGGAAATGCAATTATTTTAGTAAATATAATTTGCTAAATACCTTTTCTCATCAGCAGTTAGAGCAGTCTTGTGACTTCTATCAGTGTCCAGATGAGCTCTTGTTAAAGCTTGTAGGAGGAGTTTTCATTTTTTCCTGACTGTCCTATGAGGCTGCATAACTCCTGACCCTCTGTCTGGACAGTGCTGATTATCCCTGTGCTGATCACATGCACCCTCCCAAAGAAAGAAAAAAACTCTACACAGTAGAGTAAACTGAGCATGTGCAGAGTGACTCCTAGAGCTCTGTACTGTCAGCAGATTGATTGGGGACAGTAGAAGAAGGGGAGGATCAGGGAAGACAGGATCAAACAGCCTTTTTACACAATGTTGATGATTAACCCCTTAGGTTCCACAGTGAGTATAACAAGCACTCTTTACTGCAAATACAGAATAATTTTACTGTTGTGGGTTTAGTAACACTTGAAAGTAAGTTTGTGCTTGGTCCACGCCCCCATCACATGTTCAGCAGCCGCTTCCGTTTATTTAAAGCTGAGGTTTAGGTATGGAAATATTTACATGGTTACACTGGTCCAGCATGAACCAATGTAAATATAGATGTGCTATACCTGTGGGATCCCTGTGGAAGCTGGAAATCTCTGTAGTAGGAAGCGCTATTGATCTGCACTGATCGCCACTAGCTTCCAGTTCCCGTGCCAAGCAACTGTCTTGCTGCATTGTGAACACAGGAGGTCGCTTGGGTATAGGATTATAAATTTGTTTGTTTTGTTTAATAATTGAACTGGATGGACTTTTTGTCTTTTTTCAGCCAGACTAACTGTGTAGCTTGCTCGGCATGGGGTCCAATCATTTTCTCAATTAATGCAAAGCGTTCTCTAACTGGACTAGGTTGGGAGGCAGTGCGGTGACGTCACACTCTCCACCTTGTCCAATCAGAGAACATTTTGCATTAATATAAAAATTAATATAGAAAAAGTGTTCCTTGAATGGCACCCATGCCAAGTGAGCAACCTCCTGTGTTCATTAGCGATACCTACTACAGTGATTTCCAGCTTCCATGGGAATCTAACAGGTATGGCACATACATACTTACAGTGGTCCAAGATGGACCAATGTAGCTATGTAGAAATATGCATGCCTAACCATCAGCTTCTACAGGATGAGCAACCCATTGTATCTGATCAATAATCATTTTCCCCAATCTGACCACTGTAAACTACAGTACATGAAAATGTCAGGGAAAAACATTTACATATATATGCAGTACATCTCTGATCCTACCAAAAATCCATTGAGCTCCTAACTTCCTGTTTGAGCTGACAACCTCTGATGCACTGGAATTCAAAGTAGTGTTGCCAGCCTTGGCTACAGTGGTGTATTTAGGTTTTTTGCTGCCCTAGGCAACACAAAATCCCCCCCAGAGAGAGCCTGACATTGACCAAAGACATACCTGCCCCCCCACCCAAGAGAGCCTTCCACTACCATCGCCCCCATGCACCAGCCTCTCACCTCCCAGCGAGAGAAAGACACTCACCTTCACAGCTGTGGACATCCCCGGAAATGAGAGTCAAGCAGCCCACAGCCTTTCTCAGATCCTACCTGTCCCCAAGCTGCATGCGTCCCTTCTTCCTACCCTTCTTCCAGGGGGGGCGTGCTGCCCCCTGAAAAATGCCGCCCTAGGCAAATGCCTTGTTTGCCTTGTGGTAAATACGCCCCTGCTTGATTAGTTTTCTTCAGCTGGACAACAGGACATCTCACTCTTATATTATGGAGATGGGGAGAGGCGGATGTGTTCTTGTAGTCCAGCAGAGGAGAACAAGGCTGACAACACTGATTGGGATTTCAGTGCAACAAGGCAATGTTATCAGCCCACCACTAAAATGTAAGAGCTCACTGCATTTCTGCATATGATTTTTGTGTTTTAATTTGTGTTTTAACTTTATGAACTAGAAAATAAAGGTAAAATTTGATTGCTATGGGATACTGTAGTTTGTTCCTTTATTTATTCAGTCGGATATTGTACATGTTTTTGTATTAAATCATTCAGAAAGATATACACCTCACAATTCCTGCTTATTTTATTATTTCAGTGGAAAGTGAAATAGAAATTGTCATATTCCCATTTTCCTGACACTAAATATGTACTATGTGGAAGGAGAATTCAACATTCTTGTACTAAATCCTCTCCTGGGCTTTGAAAGCATAAATATGTATTAGGCTAAATGTGAATAAAATACCTGGTTAGCGATTGCTACAAAACTCACCTCCATACTTAGGGTATATTTTTCATCTTGTACTTTAACATTATTCCAGAGCTACACAAACCAGCAAAATTGCCCTGTAGGCAGTACTGCTAAGTAAATAACAAAGTGCTATCACACTAAAGGCACAGGAACAGCAAATGATACACAGGACTGTAATAATGGAAGTAGGCACTTACAAGTGCTTCGTGTCTGACAGTACTCTGCATAGCTCCTAAGTATATTATTAAGGTTGGATTCTTAAAAGGACAATATTAGGTTGATCTAATAAAATGGGCTACAGTTCATCTCTAACAGCAAGTTTTGATATTCTATAACACATGCTATTATCACTTTGAGTTTGCTTATAAACTGTAGTACTTGTTCAATGAAGTTTATGTTATAGTCTATGAAGTAGCTGTTAACCTCCCTGGCGGTATGATTATTTCAGATTTTTGGTGCTCAAAGTGGTACCATTATATTGCATAGAAATTTGGCGTTTTATATTGTAGGCCTGTCATTTTTAGGAATAACTCACTGAAATCTGTCCAAACAAGAGTCTAGTAAACATCCCGGGTATGTTAAAATTTGAAATGTGAAATCATAAATTAGAATTTAATAAATAATCATAAAAAATAATAATATAATAATAATACATTTAATTCAATAATATAATCAAACCAAAAACACTGAAATTTTAAATATAGCGCCAAGTTCGCACATCACTGATCTTAGTCGCAAAATCGTTTTCATTGTCTGATGACGAATTTCCCCACAAATCATTATTACTCAATTCTGCAAGTGGTTCTAATTTACTATCGCTGTTCTCTAGCTGGTCTAAAACCGCTTTTGACCTAAAGGGACGCTTTTTGGACGTCATGGACATTTCTCAGTTTCCAGGCAGAAAGAACAGTAAAAATGCAGGCAGGGCACAGGACAAAGCACTAGGGACAAAATGTATGTGAAATGGTTTGATACAGGAATGTTTTACTATGTGATTTTAGTGAATGTCACTTTTTGTCATTTTCAAATTTCCCGCCGTTCCATCCCCCGTACGTCCCGACGCTCACAGGGGATGGAACCCAGATGACAGATGCATCCGCCGAATTACATTGCCGGGGACACTGCAGGAGGGACATCGCAGGAGCGCAGGACAAGGTAAGTGATCGAGGGATCCCGGAGCAACGCCGCATGGTAAGCCCGAGTGTAGCTCGGGGTTACCGCTTGTGGTGCTGAAACTTTACCCCAAGCTACACTCGGGAATACCGCCAGGGAGGTTAAAGTTAAACTCTATATTTTTATATATATTATTATAAGGGGTGCTTAGAGGATGGTGCTAGTCTTCCTTAATGAGGAGTACTCTGTGTGGCCTGCTGTCTGTGTGACTGGTGGATTTCCTCAGTTAAGAATTACTATCATAGTTGGGATGTGGTGCCCTTGATCTTCAGTCTCCGTGAACGCTTTTTCTCATTTCCCCAGTTAAGAGAGAACACTCTCTCTCAGCATTCAGGATGTGGTGTGATGCAGTTCATTTGAGAGAGGTCATGCTTTTGAATTCTTAGGCAAGCTGGTGAATGAGAAGTTGCCATATAGTTGGTATTTGGGTTTCCCTCAACCCAAGGGAGTATGACCCATTTGTCTGTGCTCCCCCCAGGAGGTCCTCCCCCCAGGAGGTCCTCAAGTGTGCCCTATCTATAGAGTTGAGGTGAGGAGGAAGAGTTTCTGGTCCCTGTGCGAAGTAATTGGCCCAGCAAGAAAATGATCTTGTTAAAAACCATGAGAAGGGTGTGAGATTGACACCTGCATCACGCATATCTGTGTATGCCATTGAGAAGGAATGTTCTAGTAAAATGTGTAGGGACTTTAATCAGTCTATAAATACCTGTAACACCCTAATAGGTTGCTAGAGTAGGTAAATTTAGTTTAGCTCCTCTGTAGCCAGTTAATTGGTTAGGAGGGCTAGGCTGAGCTTCACAGGCTGTGGTCTTCTTATCTCCTCCTATCTTCTGGAACTTTCTGGATAGTTCCAGAATCTAGTGGGTGGAGGGATAGAGGCTGCAGCCTCAATATTCATGGAGTTTCCACCAATCCCTGGGGAGGCAGGGCCCAGAAGGAGTGAAAACAACCCATAATTACTCAGAAGTCTGGCAGTCAGGGAGCAGAATCCAGGGTCCAGTTGTCTGGAGGGACCCACTGTGCTGGGGGCTCTGGCTCCTGGGCAGAAGAGAGAGAGTGCAGAGAGAGAGAGAGAGAGAGAGAGAGAGAGAGAGAGAAGAAAACTCCACAACATCACTTAGCCATAGTTCCAGCTAGGCTTAGCTGAGGACTCCAAGCCAGAATCAGCCTGTACAGCAGCAAGGCACATGCAACAGCTCTCAGAATTCACAAAGCCATTCAACGGGACTGAGTACCTACCAGCCCACATATACAAAGCCATAGAGGAGACAGTGTAGTGCAATACTGCACATGTTTGGGAACTGGGGACAGCTTTAGTGCAGTGCAAGACAGCCAGGGGCACCCCCCAATATCTCTGGCTTGGGTTGACAGCAGTCAGTTGCTGTGCAATACTGCCAGGTGCTGAGTGTACAACTTTGAGTTGTCCATTTTACACCCCGTGTCATCATTTCTATTTCGCAGCTTTGTTTGAAGCAGTCTACAGTAGCCAGAGACTTTAACAGGTCCTCGGCCATTTTTAAATGGTTTAGCAGGTCCTCGGCCATTTTTAAATGGTTTGCAGCATTTCTTCAGTTTGGTGCATCTCATGTACCCCTTAATCCCTATCCAAGTTCTACCGAAATATTAAATAAAACAAAAACCAAACCCCCTAGATTGTCTTCTGGAGCCATTTGGAGTGTGTGGAAAATTCCTGTTGCCTGGCTGTGGGTGCTGTATGGGGAAAAAGGCCTGGGGGTAGTGTTTCCTACCATAATATAGCTCCAGACTGAAAGTAATGTAGGTTCTTTAATAAAGTCAATTAGGAGCATAGAGTAAGCAGCCAAATCCATAGAGGCTGGGGTGGAGTTCACCGAATCTGGTGACCTTCTTATTAAGAATTGAACATTTCTCTGTGGGAGACCTAGAGGGATAGATGATTGACCTGTTGTTCCCATGGTACAGGCACTCTAGATCCATGATCTAGTAAAATCCTGTCCATAATGAAGTAAGCATGTAGAGTTGTGCACAATGATTAGAAAATGGGGCCTTGGAGTGAGACCCAGGTGAGCAGCTGCTGTGAGAAGTATCTGCAAGGATGCCACTGAAACATGAATCCTGCTTTAGTGTGATTGCAGTGCTACCCAAAGAAGGTTTTCCCTCTGCTGTATAACTATCCTCCTGACCACAGGTTTTGAGGGTCTGACTTTCCAAACTTCTTGGATGTGCTCCACCAGGGAGTCACATCCGTAGTAACAAAGTCAAACTAAATCAGAGGGGTCAAAGAGGAAGGTTTTCTGATCAAAGAATGATAGCCAACTGGTGTCTGCAGGGGTGGACTTACAACTCATGGGGTCCCTGGGTAATAGGGGATCATGGGGCCTGTGTCCTCGCACACACTCAAACCACACTCAAAAACAGCCTATGAAAGGTACCAGGGGCATCTCATGGGGCTAAGTGTTAGACAGGCGTTTGGGAAGCAATTTTAACGCTCCTCAGGCGTTCCCCAAACACCCCATGTGCAGTTTTGAGGTGATTGATAAGCGTTTGGCAAGCGTTAAAACCACACCACAAATGCCTATAATGAAGTTAAATGGTATTAACGCTCCGCAACCGCCTCACAAACCGCGTCGCAACCACACCACAAACGCCTGCCAGAACCAGCGGCACCATAGACTTGAATGGGAGACTTCAACTCCTCCTGATTCGACACGAGGCGTCAGTTTTGCCGCAACGCAACGCGACACTAACGCTTTTGTGTGAACAGCACTGTGTGCTGCCATGTGCAGAATTTTAAAACCGCTTCCCAAATGCGTTAAAACCGCTTCCCAAATGCCTGTCTGACGCCTGCTGACAAAGCTAGTGTGAACTGAGCCTTATGCAGGCCATAGACGGTTCGTTTATTGTCCGAAAGAATAATCGGCCAATTTTCCCGGTTCCTCCTCATTTCTTTTATCGGTCATGCTGGTAAATTTGTGAAAAACGGCCAATTTTCACAATCATTGGTGGCAACAGAACAACCGATGATTCGTTTTTCGGACGATAAATCGTCCGATAGACGAACCTTCTATGGCCTACATTAGTGTTCTCTAGTGTAGCTAGGGAGAGCAAGTTAGGACACTGTGCTGTAGCTGTCTCTATGCTCTCATTATACTGTTCATGTTTGGCCTAGCAACATTGCCTGCCTCCAGCCAGTAGGGGGAGCAGACAAGCCTAAGGAATTCAAGGGACCTCTGTACTGGCTACAGTAGAGTGTGGAAATTGAAATTCAGGAAGGGAGCCATGCTATGGACTCTTATAGATCCTTTTACTACAGTTCCCAAAGGAAGAGAGCAATAGGTGGAGAAAAGAGCTGTAAAAAAGAGCTGCAAATTAAAGAGCTTCCTCTTGCCGTAAGGAAGACCAGAGAGTGCACCATCACTGCTGCATATCGATGGTCTGGGCAGTATCCGGAGTGCTGAGTTTAGGGGTGCCAACAGACAGAGTCTGGGTGTCTGGGTGCAGAGCAGAGAGTGGACAAATTGCTGTGTGTGACCAGATGATGAGCTGCATTATCGCTGGGACTGATGAGCTGCTTCTTTGGGGGTTTACTATCTGCTGATAGATAGAGAGACTGAGCCCTTTAGGACATGACCATACAGCACTCTAATAACCTTGCTTGCTGCCTGCAGGTGTAACTGGGAGTGTACTCATGTGTACCAATGGTACAACTGGGCCCCAACGCTAGCCAGCTGAAGACTGCCCCTTTGCAGCTGTTACACAGAAACCATGATTATGCTAAGAGGTACCTTCCAGGGGATATTGCACCATATTCTAGCCATTCCCTAGAGTACACTCTAGACAAGGTATAGTATTACTATTCACATTTTGGTAATGCTCATATGCACTGTTTATTGCTGACTTTGTTGATTCATGAGTTAAGTCTAGTGGTCCAGAACTCTATTCTAAGTTACATTGGCATAGTTATTATACTGTATAACAGACTGTGTCTGAACCTACGGTCTGTGTGTTCATTTATGTTCAAACCACCATTTACCATTTACTCTAACCTGTGCCATTACATTGAGTTCATTTACCACTAAAAGTTTTTTTGTGTCTACGTCCTGGTACTAATGCACAGCCGAGGTAAAAGTATCTATACTCGTGTTCCTATATGTTTTTCCAGTAACTTTCATTCAACCACATGTATCAGAGGGGCTGAGACTGTTCTTGGATTCAAGGCCCAGAACAGAAAACCCAAATTACCAAGCGGCCCCTGTGGGGGTAGTGCTACACTAGAGATTGCTATAGATGAAATATATTGCATTCTAAGATAAAGAAGACAATTTTTACCCATGTGTATTGCTTGGAGTCTGTGTGCATACCCTTTGCAGAGTGTAAATGTAAGAGATGCCAAGACTGTATAAGGTACATGTGGATGTAATAGACATCAGGGAATATAATATTGATCAGCACGGAGCTCCTATATATATCCACATATTTCTATCAGCGCACAGCCTATTCCCTGCACATTTAATGCATTCTTGTTCCTCTTGACATTACCATGGTAACCACTACTGGCTCTTATGAGTTAATACATATGGCGTCTCCCACACGTGTAAATAATCATACATCAGGAAACATACACAAAACCCACGTCTCAGTTACAAGACATTCCATATCTCTTGGCATCAAAGTGCTGCGATGCATAAAGCTGAACTCTAGGTAGATATAAGACACAAATCAATGCAGCTCTGTAATCGTTATTGCATGATTAAATGTATTATTTAAATGCAAGGAGTGTAAATACCTGAATTCGGCCTGCTATCAGACTCTTGCAGTTCTTGCACAGCAGGGTTGAAGTGTGAAAAGAAGAAGCAGCACAAAGAGGCAATGGCTGCTGATGAGAAGAATGGATCCAATAGGAAGAGAGAGCAGAGTGACAGAGAGACGAGCTTATCATTGTACTGCTTCTCCTTCCTCTATTCAGTAACAGGTTGGGGTGGGTCCAGGATGACCTGGGCTCAGAGGAAGTGGGTTGAATGATGTTGGACATTAAACCAAAGATCTTTAGTGGCATAAAAAAGTACTTCAGGGGAAATCTCTGGATTGAAGATGTATAATGCAGCAAAGGCTGGTTTGGTTATTTTATCCTTAATGGACTTTTATTTATTAATTTGTGACTGCAGGTCTGGTTTGAAGTATATTTAAAGCCATAATTGTTTCCTCTTTTTTGAATAAAGTAGAGAAGGGAGAGAATCTTTGTTAGTTTTTTATTACTTTCTGTTCCCCCAATTGGGGAGATCGCCCTATTTGTCCTTACAACCATTGTTACTAGGACTGAAAGTGAGCAAAACTTCTTAATGTAAATTGTCACTGGAGCATGAATTGAGGAGAAATCATCCAATGGGGACACTGTCTAAAAGGAGTTCTTTGAAGGTTTTTTTTCTCAGTACTTATTTTTTCCCAAAATAGAAAATAAGAAAAAAAATCTCCCCAAAGGGACACTGATAACAATTGATCAGTATTCGATTGGCTAGCTTTGCGGTTATGTGCCACATAGCATGCATTGCACTTGATTGCAGGGTGCTTGTGAGCCATACACCTGAATGAGCCGTGTTTTGTGGCAGTACCACCCACTGAACATGACTTGCATTTTATTTTTGCCGTGGCCGTAGTATGTGTGCAGCTCTAAGCATGTAAAACAGCAGCTAAATATAAAATACACACAAAGGAAAACAAAAATTAAAACTGGGACTCTTTTATTATATTTGTATAATATATATTTTATAAATATTTCTAATATGTGATTTTCTGTTTTGCTATATAGCTTTCATAGAAATGTATCTCATTTGTGTTGTTGTTGTTGTTAGGTAATCTATTTGTTTCTTTTTATACAGCATGGTTTTTGGACACTGAAGATCTGTGAAGTGCATCTGAGGTCCTGAGGAAGTGGCTAGGTCCACAAAACGCGTAGACTGTTTTGACATGTTACTGTCCGGGCACACACTGGTACAATATTGCACCTGGTATCTCTTGTTGTTGTTTGGAAAGTTTTTTTTTCTACAATTTTATTATGTAAGAAAAACTGATTGGTTGTTGCAATATTTTGTGTAGTTTTCTATATAGCATCTCCTGTGAGGCATACATAGAGTTCTAGTTTTTACTTTTTTTCTTTTGTGTGTATTTCAAACAACATTTTTAGGCTGTGCTCAAAGATTGCTACCATATTTGTTTTGTTTATTCCACCATTATATGAAGTTCAAATTAAAACCACGGCTCAACCATCTGCACAAGTGAGCGAGCCCATATGTATCACACTAGCAGGAACACACAGCATAGGCATAAAAGGCACACAGAGTCTGGAAGTAGAGAGATTGAGAGACACAGAATGCCCATTGTGACCATACCACTGCTTTAACCACTTGAGTCCCCAGGCATTTTTCTGCTTAAATCCCCTTGAGTCCCAGAGCTTTTTTTTTTTTGTTTCAGAGATGTCTTTGTTCCAGCCATGATACCCTGAAGTGTTTCAAGACTACCCTAAAGACTTACATATTTTTATTTCCTTGGTTTTTATTGGGAATAAATATTACAGAAAACTAGAATAAGTGGCAGGCATTTTCCTGTAAGTTTCTTTCAAATGCAATGTTTGCCTGATTTGTGCACCTCCATATATTTCCCACAAAATATAATCACTAAATTCTGCTGATTAAAATAATATCACACTGGGGCAACTTTTATGTAGGACCATGACATCACCTCTTGTCCAATCAAATGCAAAGCATTCTAAGAATGGTGCCCATCCTGAGCGGCCGACCTCCTGTGCTCACAGTGCAGCAGCTGCTCAGCATGGGACCCAGAAGCAAGTGGAGATGAATAGAGCAGTGTTGTCTACTGCAGTGATTGGGCAGCACAGTGGCTAAATGGTTAGCACTTCTGCCTAGCAGTACTAGGGTCGTTGGTTCAAATCCCAACCACGGCACCACCTGCATGGAGTTTGCATGTTTTCCCTGTGCCTGTGTGGGTTTCCTCCGGTTTCCTCCCATACTCCAAAGACATGCTGGTAGATGAATTGGCTCCTATCTAAACTGACCCCAGTATGTGTATGTATGAATGTGAGTTAGAGACCTTAGATTGTATGTTCCTTGAGGGTTAGGGACTGATGTGAATGTACAATATATATGTAAAGCGCTGCGTAAATTGACGGCGCTATATAAGTACCTGTTATAATAAATAAATACATTTCCAGCCTATAGGGGCATTTGCCAGGTATGGTATATACATATTTATGCTGGACCAATGTAACTACAGTCATGGCCAAAAATATTGTCACCCCTGCATTTCTGTCAGATAATGCACCACTTTGCCCAGAAAATTGTTGCAATTACAAATGTTTAGGCATTATCTCGTTTATTTCTTTTGTTTGTATAGGTATGACACAAAAAAGTGGAGAAACAAAAAACCAAATCTGACACATTCCACGCAAAACATCAAACATGGACTAGACAAAATTATTGGCACCTTCTCAAAATTGTAAGAAATAATTACATTCCAAGTTTGTGATGGTCCTGTAATTTGTAATTAAACTCACCTGTATCACTTAACAGATCTTAAAGTGATACTAAACCCACAACAGTAAAATCAGTCTGTATATGCAGTAAAGCATGCTTGTTATACTCACTGTGGAACCTAAGGGGTTAATCCTCCATATTGAGTAAAAAGGATGTCTTTTCTGATCCTCCTCTTCTTCACTTGTCCCCTAAATATGTCCTGATAGAACAGAGGTTTGGAGTCACTCTGCACATGCTCAGTTTTTTTTCTTTGGGAGAGTACATGTGATCAGCACAGGGCCAATCAGCACTGTCCAGACAGAGGGTCAGGGGTTATTGAGCCTCCTGGAGGAGAATGAAAACTCTTCCTACAAGCTTTAACAAGTGCTTAGCTGGACACTGATAGAAGTCACAAGACTGCTCTAACTGCTGATGAGAAAAGGTATTTAGCAGTTTATATGTACTAAAATAATTGCATTTCCACGTTCTGTGTACTGTGGGAGACGAAATATAGTGACCGCAGGGTCCTGGGATTAGTAACACTTTAATGTTCCTGTGTCCACTGTGTGCAACATTATCAAGAAGGTTACAGCCCATGGCACTGTAGTTAATCTCCCTGGAAGTGGATGAAAGAGGAAAATTGAAGGATTGTTGGAATGGTGGATAAAGAACCTCGTTCAACTTCCAGACAAATTCTAGCTGACCTTCAGGCACAGGGTACAACTATGTCAGCTGGCACTATACATCACAATCTGAATGAAAAGGAACGCTATGGTAGGAGACCTAAGAGGACCCCACTACTGAGACAGAAACATAAAAAAGCCAGATTGGAGTTTGCCAAAATGTATCTGAGGAAGCCAAAATCCTTTTGGGAGATTGTGCTGTGGACAGAAGAAGCAAAATTACAGCTTTTTGGTCAAGCCCATAATTTTTCTGTTTTCAGAAAAGATTCCAGTCCCTACAGTCAAACAAGGTTAAGGTTCACTGATGTTTTGGGGCTGCTTTGCTGCTTCAGGCATTGGATGTCTTGTCCGTGTGCATGGCATTATGAAATCTGAAGACTACCAAAGAATTTTGGGGTGCAATGTAGGGTCTAATGTCAGAAAGTTGGGTCTCTTGTCAGAGGTTATGGATCTTATAGAAGGACAATGACCCAAACATGCATCAAAAAGCACCCAGAAATGGATTCAGACAAAGCGCTGGAGAGTACTAAACTGGCCAACAATGAGTGCAGATCTCAATCCCATTGAGCACCTGTGGAGAGAACTCAAAACAGCAGTTGGGAAAAGAACACTTCTAATCTGAGAGACCTGGAGCAGTTGGTGAAAGAAGAGTGGTCCAAAATTCCAGTAGAGAGGTGTAAGAAACTCATTGATGGTTACAGAAAACGAATGATCTCAGGTATTTTTCCCAAGGGTGCTACCAAATATTAAATTGAGGGGGTAATAATTTTGTGCAGTCCATTTTTGGGGAATGTGTCAGATTTGGCTTTTCGTTTCTCCACTTTTTTGTTATACCAATACAAACAAAAGAAATAAACATGAGAATTCCTAAACATTTGTAATTGCAACAATTGTCTTGGTGAAGTGACGCATTATCTGACAGAAATGCAGGGGTACCAATATTTTTGGCCATGACTGTATGTATAAAATATCCATACCTGGAATTCATCTTTAACTATTTCCTTGGGATCATCCCAGTATAAAAATCTTCAGCTGGTGATGGGATTCTATTTAGAAATTATTTGAGTGGCTATAGAGTCAATTGATCACTTCTACAGGTGACAGAAGGGGATCCCCCCCCCCCCTACGATGCTTTTACCAGGCTCTCCCATCCCATCAGGGAACCTAGAAAGGATGCAACTAGTGGCATTGGCTTCTGGACACAGTGAGAGGAACTGATGTCGTTCCTCCCACTGTGTGACGTCAGAAGTCAGAACCTACGAGAATTCAGTCACTTCCGGTTTCATGTTTACCAGCCATTACTGTTATCTTTTTTGATCAGATGCTTTGGAGGCCAGAGGAGCGATATGAGGTCCAATAGACCCCAGATATCTCCATAAAGAGGACCTGTCACAGCCCAAGCTATAACAAGGAATGTTGTTCAAGTTGATATAAAAAAAAAAATTAAAAGGGACAGTGTAAACATTTTTTCAATAATAATAATAAGTTTAAAGCGCCTCTGTTCCCCCATGCTTGCGCGCAAAGGCAAGTGTGCAAATCGGTCCATATGTAAACGACGATCACACTACACGTCACCACAAACATCAGAGCAAGGACAACAATTCTAGCACCAGACCTCCTGTTTTACTCTAATCTGGTAACCTGTAGAGGCTTTTAAAGTGTCACCTATGAATAATTTAATGCACCGTAGTTTGTCACTGTTCTTTGGGCATGAGCAATTTTAAAGGAAAACATGTTTGGTATCTAATTACTCAGCTATAACATAATTCATTTTATTTTACCAAAATTGGGTATTATATTTTTTTTTTGTTCACTGAAATTCATTAAAGTGTATTTTTCCCAAAAAAATGTGTTTGAAAAACCCCTGTGCAAATACCATGTGACATAAAATATTGCAACACCCACCACTAAGTAATCTAGCAAAAAAATGCTGAGTTTACATACAGTTGCAAGAAAAAGTATGTGAACCCCTTGGGATTACGTGGAGTTTTGCATGAATTGGGCATCAAATGTGCTCTGAACGTCATCTAAGTCACAACAATAGAAGAACACAGTCTGCTGAACATAATACTACACAAACATTAGATGTTGCCATGGTTTAATTGCACATAACATGTAAACATTCACAATGCAGCGAGGAAAAAGTATGTGAACCTTTAGACTTAATAACTGGTTGACCCTCCTTTGGCAGCAATAACCTCAACCAAACGTTTCCTGTAGTTGCAGATCAGACCTGCACAACAATCTGGAGTCATTTTGGACCACTCCTCTTCACAAAACTGTTTCAGTGTAGCAATATTCTTGGGATGTCTGGTGTGAATCGCTCTCTTAAGGTCATGCCACAGCATTTCAATCGGGTTGAGGTCAGGACTCTGACTGGGCCACTCCAGAAGACGTATTCTGTGCTGTTGCAGCCATTGTTTTGTTGAATTACTTGTATGCTTTGGGTCATTGTCCTGTTGCATCACCAATCCTCTGTGGAGCTTCAGCTGGCGGACAGATGGTCGTACGTTTTCCTGCAAAATGTCTTGATAAACTCTGGAATTCATTTTCCCATCAATGACAACAATCCGTCCAGGCCCTGAGGCAGCAAAGCAGCCCCAAACCATGATGCTCCCTCCGCCATGTTTTACAGTGGGGATGAGGTTTTGATGTTGGTGTGCTGTGCCTTTTTTTCTCCACACATAGTGTTGTGTGCTCTTCCCAAACAACTCAATCTTGGTTTCATCTGTCCACAGTATATTTTGCCAGTAGTGCTGTGGAACATCCAGGTGCTCTTTTGCGAACTTCAAACGTGCTGCAATATTCTTTTTGGACAGCAATGGCTTCCTCCGTGGTGTCCTCCCATGTACTCCATTCTTGTTTAATGTTTTCCTTATTGTAGATGTGTCAGCAAAAATGTTAGCATGTGCCAGAGATTTCTGTAGGTCTTTAGCTGACACTCTGGGAGTCTTCTTTACCTCATGCAGAATTCTGCGCTGTGCTCTTGCAGTCATTTTTACAGGACGACCACGCCTAGGGAGAGTAGCAACAGTGCTAAACTTTCTCCATTTGTAGACAGTCTGTCTTACAGTGGAGGCATGGTTCACATCAGACAGTGCTTCTTGAAACCAGTAAACATAAACAGGTGTGTGTTTTTTAAGGGCAGTACAGCTGTCAGCAACACATTCAATATCATCACACTGATTGGAGTCAAGGTTGGCTCACTCCTGGCCCCAATTAGCTCTGGGAAAAGTCATTAAGATAGGGCCTCACATACTTTTTCCTCCCTGCACTGTGAATGTTTACATGTTATGTGCCATTAAACCATGGCAGCATCTAATGTTTGTGTAGTATTATGTTCAGCAGACTGTGTTCTTCTATTGTTGTGACTTAGATGACGTTCAGAGCACATTTTATGCCCAATTCATGCAAAACTCCATGTAATCCCAAGGGGTTCACATACTTTTTCTTGCAACTGTATTTGTTATGCACTTTTGTTATTTAATTTTGCTTTAGGATACTATACTAAAAGCATTTTGATTTAAGGAGCCAACACCTACTTTACAAAGATTTTTTATAAGAACATCCATATGAAAATCTACCAATTGTATGGCCAGTTTATAAAGAAAACTGAAAGCCGCCATAATCCGATAGAAACCATGAAGTCAATGACAGGCTGAGAGGATTAATCTAGTAAATGCAAACCAGGATTACACAGCGGCTCTGACAATACAAATATGTAGTTAAAGTTGAACGCCTCATTTAATTACGCTAAATATTTGCCTTTGTTACAAAAACATCCTCGAGGTCTCTTGAAATCAACAACAACAGCAGCGAGCATGATGAGCCTCAATTAACGAGGACCCAGGAGGTAACTCCAGATGACACCCCTTTTAATTACCATATTTATGAAGCGTCATCCATTATTCATCCTCTGCTGTTTGTTGGAGTGGGGAATATAACAATGGATGAGGCGGATGACAGAGGATGGCTGCTCCACAATGTATCTCTGCGATCCTTCTACTGGAATATTTTTATATTTGACGTCACTGCTGTCTCCAGCTCAAAGTGCAACCACACAACGAACGTCTCCATTTCTATCACACATGAAAGGCTTCTAAGATGGAGCAGCTCACTACTAGATTCCTCCGACAGGCTCAGAGATTTACCAAATCCTGCGTGTGATGCGGTTACCTAGCAGCACATCATAGCAACATGGCAAGCTCCGTGACTCCCACGGTGACAAGCATGGGCACACATCCTAACTTGTCACACCATGACAACGTCTACAACAGTATATACATCATACGAGGGATAACTACCTCTAGAAGCCAGAACAATTAAAGGCTGAGTCCACCTCTTGGATAAAAAAGATGCATGTATATTTGCAGAAGAAAATGTGCATTTATTATCATTTTGCAAATTAGACTGCAAAGCATTGCAACTGCCATGATCGTGGGTGCAATGCCAGGCTTCTGCAGACTCTTCAAGAAGTGTCAATAGACTACAAGCAGGGCCGGAGCTAGACTATTTTGTGCTCTAGGCAAGACTAGCTACTTACACCCCCCAAAAAGAAAACTGTGCACATTGCCCCCCTTCCTGCACATAATGCCCCCCTTTAACCCTACAACCTCCTTCTTGTACACACATACTACCCCCTTATTTCCTCTGCACATAATGCCCCCCTTTAACCCTACACCTCCCTTTCTGCACATACTGTGCCTTTTAACCCTTCCTGTATACACTATGCCCCCCTTTCTGCATACACTGCCGCCCTACCTTACACACTGTGCCCCTTAATCCTTCCTGTATACGCTGCCCCCCTTTAACGCTACACCCCCCTTCCTGCACACACTGACCCCCTTTAACACTACACCCCCCTTCCTGCACACACTGACCCCCTTTAACGCTACACCCCCCATCCTGAACACACTGACCCCCTTTACCACTACACCCCCCTTCCTGCACACACTGACTCCCTTTAATGCTACACCCCCCATCCTGTACACACTGACCCCCTTTAATGTTACACCCCCCTTCCTGCACACACTGACCCCCTTTAACGCTACACCCCCCTTCCTGCACACACTGACCCCCTTTAACACTACACCCCCCTTCCTGCACACACTGACCCCCTTTAACGCTACACCCCCCATCCTGCACACACTGACTCCCTTTACCACTACACCCCCCTTCCTGCACACACTGACCCCCTTTAACACTACACCCCCCATCCTGCACACACTGACCCCCTTTAACGCTACACCCCCCTTCCTGCACACACTGACCCCTTTAACACTACACCCCCCTTCCTGCACACAATGACCCCCTTTAACGCTACACCCCCCTTCCTGCACACAATGACCCCCTTTAACACTACACCCCCCTTCCTGCACACACTGACCTTCTTTACCACTACACCCCCCTTCCTGCACACACTGACCCCCTTTTATGATACACCCCTCTTCCTGCACACACTGACCCCCTTTAACACTACACCCCCCATCCTGCACACACTGACCCCCTTTAACGCTACACCCCCCTTCCTGCACACACTGACCCCTTTAACACTACACCCCCTTCCTGCACACAATGACCCCCTTTAACGCTACACCCCCCTTCCTGCACACAATGACCCCCTTTAACACTACACCCCCCTTCCTGCACACACTGACCTTCTTTACCACTACACCCCCCTTCCTGCACACACTGACCCCCTTTTATGCTACACCCCTCTTCCTGCACACACTGACCCCCTTTAACACTACACCCCCCTTCCTGCACACACTGACCCCCTTTACCACTACACCCCCCTTCCTGCACACACTGACCCCCTTTTATGCTACACCCCTCTTCCTGCACACACTGACCCCCTTTAACACTACACCCCCCTTCCTGCACACACTGACCCCTTTTAACACTACACCCCCCTTCCTGCACACTATGACCCCCTTTAACTCTACACCCCCCTTCCTGCACACACTGACCCCCTTTATTTCCAAGCGACCCAAGTTACATCTGAAATCACATCAATGTGAACCAAGCCTGAATCACTAGCTGCAAATTGATATTAACCAACAGCATTAGCATTTTGTAGCTGTGATTAGTTCCCACTATAAAATCGCCTATCTGACACCAGCCTTAAGTTGGCCATACATGGATTGAAATTTGGGTGGTTCAGCAGCGACCAGCTGAATTTCAATCTGTTTGTGGCCACTGTGGTTGAATAAAAGTCGTTCTACTAATCGGTATTTTCTCACTCGATCTGCGCTGCAGGCTATAGACTGCAGTGCTGATCTGTCTATTCTGATGGTGGGGAAGTTTCCTCACTGTCAGAGTACAAAGACACAGCAGGGAGGATTCCCCCATCCACATCAAGTGTGTGGATAAGGAAATCAGGTCAGTCCTTTTTTTGTTCAACTATGGCTTCTAAGGCCTGCTTTAGCCTACTGAGCAAATTCTGAGATGACAGCCATGCGGCATGCATTGTTTTAAGTATGAGCCATGTCAGATAGGGGACTTATTCACAGCGATCCTCTTATCTCAGTCGCTCCTTGATTGAGTCTGTGCAGAGGCGGCTTGCCAGTCACAACTGCTTTGCATTCACCTCTATGTCTACAAGTCACTGAATGAGAGCGATTTGCGGCAGAACATGACAGCATGATGTTGTAGCACTAGTTTAACCTGTAGCAGCAACATAATGATTCTTAGCGACAAATCGCCAGCAACTATAGCAATTGAAAATTGAATCTCTAGCTACAAATCACTGTTAAATCACTGGCATTAGCTGTATGTGAAGAATCACCAATACGAAATCGCCCGTTCAATGTGGCCATAAAGCTAACTTCACACTGACGGCAAAGAGGTGGATGATTTGTATTTTTCCAGCCCCCAAACTGCCTGCCTACAAATTACCATGACAGCCAGTACCTTGGGGCAAATTTAATTAAAAATATTGCATTTTGCAGATAGTGCTGCTTGCCAAATGTGCCCATTGAGATCAATGGGACCACACTGCAACAGTGCCGAATGCTTGCCCCATGGTTGTGCCAGAGTATTGCAATGTAAAAACAGGCATTCAGGAGCTACCTTTGGAATGTGATGCACTCTGAATTGCTTTCAGACAGTTGACAAAGTCCGCCACTGGTGAGAACGGAGCTTAACCTCCCTGGCTGTATGATTATTTCAGATTTTTGGTGCTGAAAGCGGTACCATTATTTTGCATGGAAATTTGGCGTTTTATATTGTAGGCCTGTAATTCTTAGGAATAACTCACTTAAATCTGTCCAAACAAGAGTCTAGTAAACATCCCGGGTAGGATAAAACTTGAAACACGAAATCATATAGTTTAATAAATAATCCTAAAAAATAATAATATAATAATAAATGTAATTCAATAATATAATCAAACCAAAAACACTGGAATTTGAAATACAGCGCCAAGTTCGCACATCACTGAGCAAAGTCGCAAAATTGTTTTCAGTGTCTGATGACGAATTTCAATTCTGCAAGTAGTTCTGATTTACTATCCCTGTTCTCTAGCTGGTCTAAAACCGATTTTGAGCATCACCAGGGATGAAACCCAGCGCCTGGTGATGTCTATGCGTTCCAGATTTCAGGCTGTAATTGACTGCAAAGGATTTGCAACCAAGTATTAAAAAGTGAAAGTTTGATTTATGATTATTATTCTGTCCCATTACTTTTGGTCCCTTAACAAGTGGGAGGCACATATGCAAACTGTTGTAATTCCTACACCGTTCACCTGATTTGGATGTAAACACCCTCAAATTAAAGCTGACAGTCTGCAGTTAAAGCACATCTTGTTCGTTTCATTTCAAATCCATTGTGGTGGTGTATAGAGCCAAAAATGTTAGAATTGTGTCGATGTCCCAATATTTATGGACCTGACTGTACATAACAAATAGCCAAAAACAGAACGAATGTATACCTGAGTCTCAATGTCCTCGTATGCAACTAAACTTAGTACATGTGACCCATAAAGTTGGCCTCCAGCTGCACCACTCTGTCTTGGAGACGGTGTTAAGTACTACCATAAATGTACCAAATTAGGGGGAACCGTACCCAAGAAGGGTCCCAACCAACTCTCCTGGGACCTTCCTACCTACAACCCTCTGCAGACCCCACCCATTCCTGTCTGGCATCACCAGTCAGGTCAGTACCCCCACCTCATTGCATCCTTTAAACTTATTAGAACTCCTCCTGTGCCAACACTACCCTTTTAACCCAGTCATATTGTCCCTCTGTCCATGTCTTCTGGTCTTTTCCTCCAGGCCTGACTTTAAGGGCCGGTTCACACCATGCCCACAGCTGAATTGCACAGGAATGTGTTGTGCATTCCTGTGCAATTCACATGCAGTTCTGTGTGGTGCATTATGCATGGGCTAAAATCAGGGTGGATTTGATTTAAATCATGTTCTAAATCACTAGTGAAAAGGCTCGATTTAAATGATAATTTTTTGTTGACTCACCGACAGTCCCATTCACTTTAATGGGATGGCTGGTGATGCGGCAGTGACACAACAAAGTGAGGGACGTGGCGGCAGCAGGAGAGTGGATGCCCGCGGACAGGCGCTGCCATGATGGATCTAAAATGACAGGTGCTCTTTAAATGTAAGGAATCCGACTCATTCTTGCTGTAGTTATAATCTTCAATATTTGCAACCCAAACGAAGGTTTCCTTTTTAGAATAATAAGCTGTCAGGTTAGTAAAACAGCGATATCAGAACCGATTTTAGGTTAATAGGTTAATCACACATAGTTGGAGAACGACTCAAATTCTCTTTCATGTTTTTTCTCATGGTTACTATGAAATTGTGTGAATGCATCGATGTAGTGCATGTTATCTCAGCTTGCAGAGCTTGGATTCATTGAATGAGTTTACCAAAAATTTAAATATTGCTAATATACAGCCTCATGCTACATAACTAAGCTCCATTTCATTATGAATAAACTAAATTATTGTTTCTTAAATAGAAAACTATCTTTAGATAGATTTTTACTCCAAATAATTTTATTAAAATAAATTTGATAAAAATAATCCGATTTTAATAAAAAAAAAATCTGATTTAAATTTAAAAAATCTGATTTTGAAAAAAAAAAAAATAGTCGATTTTCATCCACCCTGGCTAAAATCACACAGCACCAAAAGTTATGCATCCACTACTTTTTAACCTCCCTAGCGGTATTCCCGAGTGTAGCTCGGAGTAAAATGTCAGTACCAAAAGCGGTAACCCCGAGCTACACTCGGGCTTACCATGCGGCGCTGCATAGGGAGTCCCTGAAGAGCTTACCTTGTCCTTCGCTCCCGCGATGTGTCCCCTGCAGCATCCCCGGCCATCTCCTCCGGCCGATGCCGGCATCCGGCTTCTGTGTTCCGGTCCCTGTGACGTCGGGACGTACGGGCGCCGCCGGCGGCGGGAAATTTGAAAATTTAAAAAAATGTAATTTTTTTCCAAACAAATTTTACATAATAAAACATTGCTGTTTCAAACCATTTCACATACATTTTGTCCCGAGTGCTTTGTCCTGTGCCCTGCCTGCATTTTGTCTGTTCTTTCTGCCTGGAAACTGAGAAAAGTCCATGGCGTCCAAAAAGCGTCCCTTTAGGTCAAAAGTGGTTTTAGACCAGCTAGAGAACAGCGATAGTAAATCAGAACCACTTGCAGAATTGAGTGATAATGATTCGTGGGGAAATTTGTCATCAGACACTGAAAACGATTTTGCGAATTTGCTCAGCGATGTGCGAACTTGGCGCTATATTTAAAATTTCAGTGTTTTTGGTTTGATTATATTATTGAATTAAATGTATTATTATTATATTATTATTTTTTATGATTATTTATTAAATTATAATTTATGATTTCGTGTTTCAAATTTTATCATACCCGGGATGTTTACTAGACTCTTGTTCAGACAGATTTCAGTGAGTTATTCCTAAAAATTACAGCCTACAATAAAAAAAAATACATATTTCCATGCAAAATAATGGTACCGCTTTCAGCACCAAAAATCTGAAATAATCATACCGCTAGGAAAGGTTAAAACACACTGCAACTGGATCACATGGTACAAAATATACTATCCAGTGTGGGCAGATGCAGGCAAACACACTGCATTTGCAATCTGCATTTGGGGTGTCATTAACTTTGTATAGACAACCACTGCAGATCGCAAATGGAGTGCGTTTTGCAAGCCGTGTGAATTGCACAGGAATGCGCATCTCGTTCTTGTGCGACTCATTTGTGGACATGGAGTGAACCGACCCTTAAAAGGCGACATTAAACTGTGTAAATTTCAATAAAAACTAGAAAAACTGGTATGTTTTCTAACACATGCATGCACACATACACACACAGTTACATAAACAAAGTGGATTTAAGAGCCATGTCCATGGAGTTAATGCAATACTATATAAACTCGCTCTAGTTTCCCTGTAAGTAGAGTATTCCAGATAAAACAGAATTCTCATCTGCCACCTGACAATATAACTACTGCTCCTTCCCCAGCCGCTTCCTTCCCCCCTCCACAAATCAATAGCGCGGGCCCTTTGTGCAGCGAATCGTGAGATGCTGACAAATGGACGGTCAGGAATCAAATGGCACAGATGTCTGGGGGCCTCGGATCAAAACTGTCATTTTCAAGGAAAAGTCTATTAGCTAATGCTACAAATGTTCTTATAAACGGGGCCTGACGTATCTGTGAGCGTCTGCTGCACCGCTGACCTGGATATTGCCGGAAGTGATGATTTCAGCCAGTGCTGTATTACTGTAATTACCAAACTGCCCCATACCCCCTGAGGATATTGCTTAATATATAAATATAGATGCGTATCGGTTGTCCGGAGTCAGCACTCTTCTCCCACCGTGTACAGTGCATGCCGGGAAAAAGATAGGACCTCCGTAGTTCATCTTCTATAGATTCATTGTCACCCTAGACTCGTAGATACTCCAGAAATGCCAGCCAAGCAGTTTGGATTCATAAACAAAATTTATAGAGAATAATGACCTGGGTGATGAATATCTCTCCCATTTATTGCAGATTATTTACTTCCTTAAAGCGGTATTAAACCCAAAACCAAAAAATATTATTATTATAATACAGGATTTATAAAGCGCCAACAGTTTGCTCAGCGTTTTACAAATGAAGGTAGACAATACAGCAATGACACAAGAGGGTTAGGAGGGCCCTGCTCCTTGGAGCTTACAATCGAAGATGTAATGTATTGCAGCTTACCAATCATTAGATGTGGTGGCTGCATTCGTTTTCTTTTTTAGGGTTTTTCCCTCTGATTTCACCTGGTGATCTGGCCAGTAAGGCTCTGTTCACACCTATGCAGTTTGCTTTTTGTCCGTTTTGCAGTACTTTTCGCATTTCGTTTAGCGTTTTTCTATGCGTGTTTTTACCGCATTTTGTTTGGCTTTTTTTTTTTTTTTTTTTTAAGTGGAATGTTTTTTTTTGCTGGGCAGAATCAAAATGCTACAAAAAAACACACATTTCAGCAGATTCTCCATTGAACTCTATTGTAGAAAAACTGCTACTTTTGTTTTTATAAAAGTCCCTGACCCTTTCCAAAAACGCAGCAGCTCAAAAAAGCATAGATTTATTATTATTTATTTATTTCAGGTACTTATATAGCTCCGTCAATTTACGCAGTGCTTTACACATACAGTATATACATTGTACATTCACATCAGTCCCTGACCCTCAAGGGGTGTACAATCTAAAGTCCCCACATTCATGCATACACATACTAGGGCCAATTTAGACAGGATCCAATTAACCTACCAGCATGTCTTTGGAGTGTGGGAGGAAACTGGTGTACCTGGAGGAAACCCAAGCAAGCACAGGGAGAACATGCAAACTGCAAGCAGGTGGTACTGTGGTTGGGATTTGAACCAATGACCCTAGTACTGCCAGGTGGAAGTGCTAACCATTTAGCCACTGTGCTGCCCCGGGTGAAGATGTTCCATAGGAAATCATGTTAAATGGACTGTAGTGCGTTTCTACAAAAAGCACTAAAAACGCGTTGGTGTGAACAGAGCCTAACACACTAGCGGTATTAGAATGCCCCCCACTCTGGATGAAGGAGCATAGGGGGCACATTTGGATAGCAGCATTTTTAACCTGGGGGGAGGGTTAGATGTACTACCTTATTTAAATACACTAACAAAGCAAAACCAAATTCCAGATAACACTTTATAAGCTCATTTATTTCCTTTTGGGATAATGGTTTTACATAAAAAAATAAAAGCTGATCATTGTAAGCACTCATCTCAATGTTATATGGTTTGTCTCAACCCCCTAACTGCTACATTTGCAGGACAGCTTGTTCTTTTGATAAACAACAGACTCACTGGCCTTATCACCAGTTGAAAATAAAAGAAAGAAAGCTTAAAAAAAGTAAACTAATGCAGTCACCACATCTTGATAAGCAGCAATTTATTAACTGTTTGCTTTTGGGTTTAATACCGTTTTAAAGTAGACCTACAGTATTTCCCTCATGAACATGCAAATCAGAGCATAATTTGTTAGACATGCATTTCTTTTGAATTTTTTCTGTCTCTCAGTGTTACAATACAGCTACCATTCGATTTTTAGACTGATCATTTCTTTGTGAGTGGGCAAACATTCAAAATCAGCAGGGGATCAAATACTCATTTCCTTCACTGTAGCATCAGATACGCGCAGCCTTCTAAATAATGTGTTTGTTTAATACAGGTATTTATTACTTGTAAAGCTGGGACGAAACTTTCCATATGAGGAACGATCGGCTGATTATCTGACTGTTGGTATAGTGCTTTCGAAAGCCAATACCAACTTTTCAAACTACTAAAACCGAGGTTGCAAGCTAGAAAATTGTTATCATATGTGAACATAACACCCGATTTCCATTTAATGTGTACAGTAATTGTGTGGAAATAATCAAATAAAAAAACAAAAACAAATCAGAAGCTCAGAACCACCCTACACTTCCTCCTCTTACTATGCTAGTACATAGCTACGTTTGCCTTTGTAGCCTAGAATTTTCAGTCAATACCATTCCTATTACACTACAATATGCACGTTCCTGGAAAATCAGGCAATCAGTCGTCCAATTTTCTCATAGTGTGTACTAGTCTCTAGAGGAGAAGAGACTGGGTAAATAATTCCTCCTGCCTTCAGCAGACTGATGACATCCTCTAAGTCTAGGCAAAATCTCTTGTTTGGAGTTCAAAATTAGATTTTTTAATCATAAAATCATTTTTTACAACAAAAATTTTTCTGAAAAATGATACTTTTATTGCATACTGTTTGTCAGGAATTTGTTCATGCAGACATGCAGACATATTAAAAGCTAGGACTGTCTTAATAGCATCATGGGCCCCTGGGCAAAGTAATGCTCTGGGGCCCCTTCCAGCCTTCCCCAATTTACACACCTACTTCCAAGAATTAAAGTATACATACAGTAGTTGAATTAAGCATATTTATATATATTAGTACTTTAATAAGAAAACGTGCCATAAATCAAAGTCTAATACCAGCCATCATGGGAAAACTTAGTAAAAAGTGTGGCTGTCTCGTAAATCCAGGAGAGTTGGCAAGTATCATGGGGCCCCCATGCACCTGAGCCCAGGGGTGCCCATGGATTAAGACAGCCCTGATTAAAGCTAAAGTTTAGGTATGAATTTTATTGCATAGTGACATTGGTCCAGCTTGGATCAATGTAAGTATACACATTTCATACCTGTGGGGTTCCTGTGGAAGATGCAAATCACTATAGTAGCTGCCACTGGGCTGAGCGCCTGCTCTGCTACATTGTAACCACAGGGCATCACTCCCATCATTCAAAGAATGCCTTGTATTTTCAAACAAAATTCAAGGCGTTTTCTGATTGGATGAGGTAACAGGGTGGGCCAGTAATGTCAGTCCCTCCCTCATCCAGTCAGAGAATGCCTAGTATCAATTGAAAAAAAATACAAGATGTTCTGTGAATGTCTCAGTGCCAGTCAAGCAACCCACTATGCAGGAGGGCAGCTGCTCGGCACAGGACCCAGAAGATTGCTGCTAAAACTACTAAAGTGATTTGCAGCATGCGTAGAGATTTCTCAGGCATGAAATGTGCATACTTACATTGGTTCAAGATGGACTACAATCCATACCTAAACTTCAAGGTCCACTATACCCACTATATGTAAGCGCTGAACAAACTGATGGCGCTATATAAATCCTGTATAATAATAATATGTGCTTACCATCAAAATCCTATACAGGATAGTGAGTGCCTAATCATTCCCTCCTCTTCAGGAACCTTTCCCTACTGCTAGTTGCTTTCCCCTATCAACAGTGTCTCTCTCCCTACACATACACGAAGCGCGCCAAAACCCAGACACAAAGACTTAAATAGACCCTGCTGACCCAAAATGGCTGCTGACGATCACCTGGACACAGAGTAGCCAACCGGAACACTGCTCCAATGACCCAGGAAACCATAGAGAAATGGGTATTTTCCTTGGACTTCCTTTCCAGGCACTGGTACCACTTGGTTGAGCATCACCTACAGTGGAGGAAACAAACCGCACCTACCTATAAACCAATGACATCGTCGATTGTTAGGATGCTGGCAGCTGGCCCAGGCAGTGCCCAAGGTTGTAATGCTGCATAACAAAAACTTGTGGCTTTGTGTAACAAGAAGGCCGGCTCGATCACTCACCAGCTTGCCGCCAATTTTTGGGGGGTAATTTGGTGCAATTTTTAGGCATTTTGCTAAGGCACCCTAGTTGAAAAAGGCTGTTCTATGGCATGAGGTACTCCACATATGGGTTGTGAAAACTCTCAAGTTGTCTTGTTTCATTGGAGCAAACATTGAGGGAATATCTACCTAATGGGGTCACAGATGTAGCACCCTCCTAGATAGTTGCTAGATTTCAGTCAGATGTAGTGCTGGCTCACTGTGTTCAGTAGAGCCTTGTGTATTTTTGTCAGGTAAATTTAGTTTTCCTTGCTGCAATGAGTGTGGCTGCAATTGATTAGTGATTTGTGTTCAGTGTTTTCAGCTGCTGTCAGTCTGATCTCTCCCTCTGCTTTCCATAAATCAGTAGATCCTTCTGGATTATAGAATATTTACACAGTCCTGGCCAATCCCTGGGAGCTGGGCCCTGATGGCATGCTGGGTAACTGTATATAGTCTCTGAGCACACTGAGCTCTGGGTCTTTTCAAGTAGGAGAGGAACATAGCCTAAGGGGGCTGTATGCTCCCCTGGGCTATCCTGCCATGTTCGTGAAGCCTCAGGTGGGCGACCTGAGGCCTGGATGCTGAAGCTACTGAGAGTTGATTGAGGGGCTGTCTGCTGAAGATCTGGGCTGGTATCACTGGAGGACAGCGTCGCTTGGAAGTTGGAAGGAGGCAAACAGTTGTCCCTGGACCTTTCGTGAGTACAGACTGTACCCCTCGTGTGCTAGAGAATCAACTGTGTATTTGTCAAAGGAGACATCGGCTGGTGTCCTGAAGAGCTTAGTCTGCCTAGTTCTCTGTGAAGGGCCTTTGCTCTTGTTTGCTCTAAAGAAGGAAACTGGTCGCTTTTACTGTTCTACTGCATGCCAAGCTCACAGTTCCCTATATCAGCCCTACAGAAAGCAGTACACTGTCCTCAATTTGTACATAGTTTCTGTTTTTGGAGTATCTCACTCAATTCCCTCATCCCTATCCAAGTTCTCCGATAAAAAAATCAACAAAAGCAACACCCCTAGACTGGGTATTGAGGAAAAGAGTAACTGTTTTCATGAGCCTGGCTGCAGGGCAATCCATCAGGAAAGAACCTGGGCAAAATTCCAGCGACTCCTATGGGAGTAAGCACTACATACACATAACTAAAAGTTGACAAAAATGTTATCTCTTCCCTATTCTAAATACAAAAACTGCTTAGAGTTAGGCTTTAGAGGCTTTGATAGCTGATGGCTTTAGCTTATCCCCTGAGGTTTCCCTGACAACATCATGCAACTAAATGTGTCTGGGGTCTGCTGATTCCCAAAGGCACCAATGGCAGCACGTCTTCTAACACTGCAAATGAAGATCAATAGAAAACACCTCGTGCATGCCCTTGGAAATATCCGTGTGTTTTGGCTTTTTTACAGCTTTTCCTCCACTGCCACCATTATATAAATCACAGACAACAAGAATTATTGTAATAGACAATCTCTAGGATTATGTCATGTTAGCCACTTTATCAATGTCGTTTTACGCAAATTATTATTTTTCTTCTTCTCATTGAGCCACATGGGGCTCTTTCAATTCAACCATTTATTTGATTAAAAATACAAGAAAAAATTGACTGATATTTTTTAAAATACTGATTCATCTACCATTTGAGGGTTGGTCAACAATTCTGCTGTAATGAGTGGATTATAGCGTGTGTAGTTTACTTAGAAGAGTTGCAACGTTATAGGTATTCTCCAGAAAAGTAGATGTTTGTAGAGTTTATCTCTGGCTGTAAGCTGTGATTAAAGAGAACCGGTCAGGAAAGAAATATGGGCTTGTGTGTGAAGGGGCAAGCTCTGATCCAGTCCTCCTTCTCCTCCTTCACTATTTAGTTGGATCAGAGTGAGCTTTCAGGACACCTGCTATGCAGGGACTGGCATTGGTCAACCCAAGCAGTGCTGTCCATGATGGAAGGGCCCACCCATGGGCTAATACAGAGGATTATCATGCCAGCATTCACTGAACTGTGTGGGAGAAGCACTGGAAGTACCAGTTCAGGTATAAAGGGTGTTTTTTTTCTGCCAGAGAAACTGGCCTAAACAGCCTCACTATGTTGTTTCTATGGTTTTATACTTCATTATGCTGCCTCTGTTCATCTGATGCTGGAGACCCAGTAAATCTGCTTATAGCCAGTTTGACTTTGAATTGCTGTGTGAACTTGTACATCTTAAGGGGCTGGAAGTGCCGGAGAGGGGGGCAAAGTGTATGATTGTGGGCAGTATGTGCAGGGGAGGAGTACTGAAGGTATAAGAAGGGGCAGTATTTGCAAGGGAGTGTACAAAGGGTATGACAAGAGGCAGAATATGCAGGAGAGGAGTGCAGGGGATGTGATGGAGCAGTAAGTACAGGCAAGGAATGCAGACAGTATGAGCAGGAGAGAAGTATGGAGGGTATGACTGTAGGCAGTATGTACATAGAAGGATTGCTCTTTGCATGAGTGGAGGCATATATGCAGGAAAGGAGTGCAGAGATATGCCAGTGGACAATATGATGAGCAAATTAGCAAAGCCAGAAGGAGATGTGTGGAGGAGAGGAGTGTGTGTGTGTGTGGGGGGGGGGGGTATTACAAAGGGCAGTACGTGAGGGAAAGGAGTCCAGAGGTATAACAGGACAGTATGAGTAGAGCAGTATTATAGAAGGTATGATGGCAAGCGTTATGTCTTATGCAGGAGAAAATTGGGAAAAGTAAGACAGTAGGCAAAACAGGTAATCTTTTGACTCAGAGATGGTGGTTACTGATCTTCCATAATTAGCAACAAGATCATTACACAACATGATCATAGACATACTGGTACATGACAGGGGCAGAGACTTGTGCCCCATAATTCATTTGGTAACCATTTACAAAAGGGAGTCATTATAATGCATCAGCATAAGAGTCATGGTCATGGCATACAGGGTTTTACAGAGGAGGGGTGGAGGTCGAAATCTGTTTCTTGTAAATAGGTCGATAAAAATGTAATCAGGTTATTCAGAGCCAGTGGACGTGGCACATATTATGTCAGCAGCACCATGGACTGTGAAGGAGGTGGGGAGGATACTTAAAGCGAAGTTCCACTCACTCTGTAAAAAAATAAAAGTCATCAGCTACAAAAACTGTAGCTGCTGATTTTTATAAAACAGACACTCACCCGTCCCATGATCCCACGTTGCCCCTGCCACAGCCCGTTTCACTGGACATCCTGTATTCCAGTATAGTCACACAAAGGAGGCTCTCCTACTGATCTACAAAACGGCTGTATATTTTAACAAAGCGAGTTTTATTGTACATTATGTGAGTGCATCTGCATATGGGGCACTAAATAAACATACAATTTAAAAAAACGATAAGGCACTATGTATGTTTTTCTTTTTCATTGTTTAAACGAGGATCAATTGGAATAAGGAGCAAAGGGACGGAGAGAAACCGGGCAGGGAGGGAGAGATCCCAGCACCAGCATACAATTAAAGTCTTACTGAGGAGTACATAGAAGTTATCCGAGGCTCATCCCGTCCTGAAGGATTTGATTACATTATCCAACAAATCACCTTTAACTGGAATATAAAGTTATATCAGCCTTTAATTAGGCTAATAAGGAGGTGAGCATATATGAATATTGTTTTTGGAAGCACAGAGTGAAACAACGCGTGGAATAATTTAATCACATTGGGACAATTATATATATACATAAATTTTTGGCACTTTATATATATATATATATATATATATTTATATATTATTTATATATATTTTATCGTTCACATAGATATATATTTTTTTTTATATTTTTATTTCATGGTAATATTGCGTATAAATAATTAAGGCACAGTGGATCACAGCAGCTTAAAAATTGATATATTATTATATATTTTTTTGAATATATTATATATGTTGAAGTGAATTTTTACACTAATATATTATTACTAAGGTATTTTATGAATTCAGATATGGATTAGAATTAATTAATTGTAAGTTTTGGGGCGCATTATTTTTTGTTATCACTTGGATGTTTCATAATTGCACATATATATGAGGATGTGACCGAATACCAGCGAACCATTTAGATAATATACTCTTTGGTTTATAAATTAGTGGCTCACAAGTAAATACATATAACTCAGTTTTATATGCAATTTCTGTGGTGGGAGTGTGTGACTGAAGGCCAAGAAACCTGTGGAGAAGAAACTGGAGAGTGTGTGCTGGAGGAGGGAGATACACAGAGAAAGACCAATATGTGTGTGTGTGCCTGAGGTGGGATCTCACCGGTGAAGGACCAAATTGAGTGCAACTGGTGTGACGTCTCTGGAGAAGGACCAGGAAGAGGATGATCTACACACTGGCAAACTAAAAAATTATAAAATATACGATAGGAAACTGAAAACTAAGAGAAATTGTCCTGCATCCTGGATATCAGCTAATTATACAATGCAACAAACCAGGCTAAGAAAGAGAAGCAATATACTTTTAAATTTAAAAAAAAAATGTATGAACTGGTGATGATAATCCCCAGAAAGCATTAACAATATGTGGTGGTTAGGAAGCACAAAACAGTGGGGATTTTTACTTTACAAACTATGTAAATGAGGTGAAAAAATACTACTTTCTGTAAATAACAGAACAGAATAAAAGGGAAACAAGAATCCAGATCTCCAGTAAAGTGACAGAGGGATAGACACAAAATTAAAAACCAACACTAAATATATATATATTGTACACAACTCAGCAAAGGAAGAATGGGAACTCCAGAGGGACTATTCAGAAAAAAAAGAGAACTGCATAAACCTGCATCATATAGTAATTGATAAAAGTTTATTACCAGAAGAGAGCAATATAAACTCATAAACACTGCGTAAACAAGCTGAAGAAAGCCATCACACCAGTTTTTATTAATTGCTACACAATGCAGGTCTACACTGCTCTCTCCTGTGATGATAAGCCCCAGCTTCCATACCATTAGACTTCCTCCCTTTTATATTTATGCATGTAACCATGACAGATCTAGTAGGTTAGGTTGCAGGAGAATAAGGTGTTATTAACATTGGTGTTCTTTGGTGCTGAACTGAAGAATTAACTAGCAAGAGACCTGGTGGGAAAATTACTGCAAACACCATATTTCAAGTGTCACATGACTTCTTGCTCCTGCTCTCTGCTGGTAGAGCCATACCCGGAACCTTGGACAACATCTGTGCCTATCATACCAAATGCCACCATAGGTCAACATATAATATACGTATCTATCTATTTTTGTACATTTTAATTGTTTAGCTATACACCAATCAGCCATATTATGACCACCCACCATAAACTGTTGAGACATGGACTCCAGAACACCTCTGAAGGTACGTCTATCTATCTCTTTATCTATATCTATCTATCTATCTATCTATCTATCTATCTATACACAATAACAGCACAAATTAATGTATATACAACATTTATCACTTACCTTGAACCTTTCAGATACTCCTTCACTGATGCTGATTGTAAATTCTGCAATCTTAGGAGGGCGAAATTTTCCTTTCTTGTGGTCCCGTTCATATTCGGTCTTTGTCTTCACCACAACCTTTTAAAAGAAATTAAAGTCATATTTTGCTAGTGAAAATGCAAAGATCTCATATTCTGATTGCCTGGAAAATATGCAATTCCCAGTTGGTTTTTTTTAGTGTGAAATAAAGCATTAAAACTAATATTATATTTTCTAATGGCCATTCTGTTTGTCCACATTATTCTTGACATTCTCTCCCTTGTGATTGAGTACAATCAAGCAATAAATTGTGTATCATCCAATTGGATTTGAATAAGGACTTAAAGCAAAACATATAATTTAGCAATAAATGAAAATGGTAAATAGCTATTTTACTTTACGTTGGCGCTCTTTCGTTTTTCTTTTTTTTTTAATGAAGAAAACAAATTCTTGTGGTTGTAACAGCAACTCAAGTCTGCTTATGAAACAGAGCTGTGTCATGGACACAAAGAGGGAGATTTTCTAAAGCTGGGGCACCCAGAATCTGGTGCAGCTGTGCACAGTAGCCAATCTGCTTGTAACTTCAGCTTGTTCAGTTAAGGTGTTACTAAACCCATGAACCTGCATTCACTATATCTGTTCTCCCATAGTATACAGAACATGGAAATGCAATTATTTTTATTAAATATAAACTGAAAAATACATTTTCTCATCACCAGTTAGAGCAGTCTTGTGACTTCTATCAGTGTGCAGCAGCACTGGTTAAAGCTTGTAGGAGGAGTTTTCACTCTCCCGATTGTCCTATGAGGCTACATAACCCCTTGTCCCTCTGTCTGGACAGCATTGATTGGCCCTGTATCGATCACATTCACTCTCCCAAGAGAAAAAGAAAAAACTAGCAATACACATCAAACTGAGCATGTGCAGCTTGCCCCAATGCTCTGTTCTATCAGCAGATGGATTGGAGAAAGTAGAAGGGGAGGATCAGAGAAGACGGGATCAAACAGCCTTTTTACACAATGTGGAGGATTAACCCCTTACGTTCCACAGTAAGTATAACAAGCATGCTTTACTGCATATACAGACTGATTGTAATGTTGTGGGTTTAGTAACACTTTGACAATAAAACTTAGTAGATTATTGGTTTCTATGCAGAGTTGCACCAGATTTTTCACTCTCTCTCTGACTGCAAATGTCCATACTAATTGTCAACCTTCAACACAGGTACGTCTGTAACACACTTTTCAAGAAAGAATCAAATATCACCCTATAGCTTTTATGAATGTGTATCAATAATATCTTAATTAAAGGTACTGCATAAGGAGAAGCTTTTTTGGTGCAGATTTGTGTCCATTGCTTGGTGTGCAAGATGATAACCCTGCCAAAGAGAGGTGGCGGTCCACATATAAAAGGAGAGCTGGACACCAGAGAAGATGGCATACAGCATCCCTGATGACCAGGGGACAAAAGACAGCAATGAAACAACTACATATATGTTGTCAATTGCTGCTGGTAAGTTTTTGTGCCAGGGAACTGTAGATGGAAGATAGTAGTTAGAGCCACCTGAAGCTTTCTCTTCTGTAAGCCCCCTTAAGGTCCTTTCACACTTATGCATATGAGTAACACATATATTTGTTTTATGTTACTGTAAGTATGTAGGCAGGGCTTAATTTATGGCCCCTTTAAAGGTGGATTTCTGCTTTAAATCGTGCCAGGAAATGAGGTGACTTGACATCCTGCTGGCGGGATCCTTTATAAGCTATGGGTGAACTCTAGCCAAGGGGAGCCAGCTGTTGGGACTTCATGCTCTTTTCTGCATCCCCAAGATGGCACCCATTACACTGGGAGCTGAAAGGTAATCTACACACAAAGAGGTCTTACGTTGTTGAGATGATAAGAGAACATGCTTAATTGAATTGGTCCTTTGGACTACCTCATTCAAATTGAATTGTACCAAGCATGTGGCTGCTTGAAGTGTCTGAAGTAGATATTTGTTGCCGTTTGGGATGTAAAGTGAAATAGTACCCTGGTGCATCTCATGAAGAAAAAACACAGAGGGATATACAGTTAGGTCCATATATATTTGGACACAGGCACAATTTAAGCTTTTTTCAGGTATTTACCAAAATATATTCAAGCTATAGTTATATAATGGATATGGGCTGAAAGTGCACACTCTCAGGTTTAATTTGAGGGTATGTACATCCAAATTGGAGGAAGGGTTTAAGGAATTACAGCTCTTAAGTGTAGCCATCCCCCCTTTTTCAAAGGACCAAAATTAAGTGGACAGTTGAATCAAAAGATGTTTCATGGCCAGGTGTGGGCTACTCCTTTGTTATTTATTCATCAATTAAGCAGGTAAAAGGTCTGGAGTTGATTCTAAGTGTGGTATCTGAATTTGAAATCTATTGCTGTGAACCTACATTATGTATTCAAAGGAACTGTCCATGCAAGTGAAACAGACCATTGTAAGGCTTTAAAAATGAAACAAATCCATCAGAGAGATAGCAGCAACATTATGATTGGCCAAATCGAAAGTTTGCTACATTCTGAGGAAAGAAGAATGCACTGGTGAGCTCAGCAACATAAAAAGGCATAGACGTTCATGGAAGACAACAGTGGTGGATAATCTTCTCTATGGTAAAGAAAATTCCATTCACAACATCCAGACAAGTGAAGGACACTCTCCAGGAGGTGGGTGCACCATTGTCAAAGTCTACAATCAAGAGAAGACTTCATGAGAGAAAATACAGAGGGTTCACTACAAGGCGCAAATCATTCATAAGCCTGAAGAATAATAAAGCCAGATTAGACTTTGCCAAAAAACATCTAAAAAAAACCAGACCAGTTCTGGAAAAGCATTCTTTGGACGGATGAAACTAAAATGAATCTGTACCAGAATGAGGGAAGTGTGGAGAAGGCTTGGAATAGCACATGATCCAAAGCACACAACGTCATCTGTAAAACATGGTGGATGAAGTGTGATGGCATGGGCATGCATGGCTTCCAGTGGCACTGGGTCATTGGTGTTTATTGATGATGTGACAGAAGACAGAAGCAGCTGGATGAGTTCTGCAGTGTTTAGAGATATGCTGTCAGCCCAAATTCAGCCAAATGCAGCGAAGTTGATTGGATGACGCTTCATAGTAAAGATGGACAATGTTCCAAAACACACTGAAAAAGCAACCCAGGAGCTTTTTCAGTGTGAGCATAAAAGAATGGTTGCAGTTCCTAAAATTTGTACATGATATTTATGTTCAAACCCTTATTATAGGTACTTGTATAGCGTCGTCAATTTACATAGCGCTTTATTATTATTATTATTATTATTATTATACAGTATTTATATAGCGCTAAAAGGTTTGCTCAGCGCTGTACATTATAGTGGGGGACAGTACATGAGACAATACGTAACAAAACAATATACGAGGGGTTTGAGGGCCCTGCTCTTTCGAGCTTACAATCTAGGAGGGAGGGGATAGTGGTACAGGAGGAAGTGGCTGTGGGGGATGGAGTGGTAGGAGGAGTGGAGGAGATCGGCTGTTAGGTGAGGGCGGGGTAGGCTTCCCTGAAGAGATGGGTTTTCAGGGTGCGCCTAAAGGTGAGGAGGGTAGGTGACAGTCTGATGGATTGGGGTAGTGAGTTCCAGAGGATGGGGGAAGTCCTGGATAAGTCCTGCAGTCAGGTGTGGGAGGTGGAGACCAGGGAGCTAGAAAGTAGGAGGTCTTGTGAGGAGCGAAGATTACGGGTAGGGTGGTATTTGGGTATCAGGTCGGTGAGGTAGTTTGGGGCAGCGTTATGAATGGCTTTGTATGTCTGTGTTAGTAGTTTGAATTTAATGCGTTGGGCAATCGGGAGCCAGTGGAGGGAATGACAGAGGGGGGTGGCAGAAGCGGAGTGGTTGGTAAGGTGGATGAGTCTGGCCGCTGAGTTCAGGATAGACTGAAGCAGGGATAGTCTGCGATGAGGTAGGCCGGTGAGAAGGGAGTTGCAGTAGTCCAGACATGAGATAATAAGGGAGTGAACTAGTTGTTTAGTAGTGTCTGGGGTTTTACATATATATTGTACATTCACATCAGTCCATAACCCTCAAGGGGCATACAATCTAAGGTCCCTAACTCACATTCATACATACACATACTAGGGCCAATTTAGACAGGAGCCAATAAACCTACCAGCATGTCTTTGGAGTGTGGGAGGAAACTGGAGTACCCAGAGGAAACCCACACAGGCACAGGGAGAACATGCAAACTCTCGGCAGGTGGTGCCGTGCTTGGGATTTGAACCAAGGACCCTAGTACTGCCAGGTGGAAGTGCTAACCATTTAGCTACGGTGCTGTCCAACCCCTTGCATTAAAGCTGAAAGTCTGCACTTCAAATTATTTGGATTGTTTTGTTTTGATTTATTTTGGTGGCATACAGAGCCAAAAGTATGAAAATTGTGCTTGTGTCCAAATATCTATGGACCTAACTGTATGATCCCCGTGAAGAACATCAATGCAAACCTGGTCTAGTTGGGAAAGGTGGTGGACAGGGGAAGAGAAGCTTATCCTGCAACCACAGAGGGGATGTTGGGCCCGATGCAAAAGTGTCCCCAGCCAGAGGAGATTCATTATTAAGGGTGACCAGGAATATGTTGGTGAGTGTTGTGTTTAGGACCCATAATATGTACACAAGTAGCGGAAGTGAGTTCTGTGTGGACTGTGCATGGCCTGTGTGTTAGGCCTTAAATATCCCTGGTTAGAAGAGCTTGGGAGAAGAGTGTTTTGGTGACTCAGTCAAGTTACCAGGATCCCCCACAAGTAGATTATTTGCACTTTATACACAACATTAGACTAAGCTTTATTTATGTTAGGTTTCTCCTAAGCCCAGTGCATTGTTTATTCCTGCCAGATCCTGGGAAGTCTTCTCCAATAGGTAGATAGATAAAGATACAATGTGTGGGTTATGAATAATATTCTGTTCTGGCCAATCACTGAGCAGTTTGTAGCAGTGATGTGGGCTGAAGAAGAGGACTAATATTTGGAGAAACCTCCCACAAGGGCCCTTCCCCTTCTAGGCTGTGCCTAGATAGGATGTAGTAGTGGAAGGGCTTTACCCTTCCAAGCTGCTGTCTGGGGAGAATGTAAGTCCAGAGAGGTCCAGTCTTTGATTCTCAAGTTCCTTGCCTGGGGGAAGATGCCACAGCCAAGAAATAATTATTGTTTTCCCAGCTGCCCATCTTGGCCTAGCATGTCCTAAGCTGGCTTGTAGCAGAGACCTAAAGAATCCTAACCTGGCCTGTGGCTGAGACCAAAGAAACTGAAAGCTAGCTGCCCATCCAGAATATACGCCAGCCTGTGGCAAAAAAGTCCCAAAGCTGACTACTGGCAGAGATCAAAAGATGCTGGCCAAAAGAGTTATGTGAGAAGTCTACTGAGCGGAGGGAGTTGTAGCTGTTTTGGGTATCCTGTATCTCATTGCATGATATACATATGTATTTTGTGCATTTACTGTTCATTTCAATGGGTTGTGTGTTAACAATGTAAACATAAAAGTACTATTACATGACTTATCAGTTAAACATGTGCTAAATTACTATGTATAGAAGTGAACCAGACACCAAATAACAAATCATATTTTTACTTAAAATATAGTCTCATGTAGTAAAATGCATGCCTTTTACTGCAGTAAAACATACCAGTAATCTAGCAACAATGTTGTAATTAAAGAGTTCTTTTGGATGTTAGATGCGCTGCTGCCTTCTATTGCCTGCTTGTGGAGGGAAAAGTGGTGCACTGGTGTGAATTGTCTTGTGAGCTGGTTGGGAGATGGTTTCAGCTTATACTGGTATATGAAACTAATTTTATGACCTCATATTACACCCCAGCAAAGTCAAAGCTTTTGAAGAATCACAGAAATGAACTAAAGGAAATTTTGTAAGACCTCATGGACTTGTACTTTAAGGGCCAGTTCACACCACATGCAGTCCAATGCATTTTCTTTCTGCATCAAAAAAGCATTGAGAGTAGATTACATTGTTTCCAATGGCATAGTTCACATCAGTACGGTCAGTTCCAGTTCCAGAAAAAAAAGTAGAACATGCTACATTTGTTCTGCACTGAACTGTACTGGAATGCTGCAAAAATGCTAGTTCTGGGAGGGCACCTATGGACATCTTCCCAGAACCACACCCCCCACAAGCCTCCTGGGGTGCACACCATGCGCAATCTGTGAGTGTTGCATCCTTCAAACACAGCTGATCATGTGCCCAGGTAAAGGGCTAATCAGAGCTACCTTTTACCATGTGATCAGCAGTGTCCAATCACAGCTGATCACAGTGTCAATAGGAAATGCCGGTTATCGGCAGTCTTCTCCTCACGCTGACAGTAGAGCTGGTAAGCAGCATTTCTCAGGGGTAAATCTACACTGATCATCAGGGCACTGATCATCAGTGTCCTGATGATCAGTGTAGCCCTGTCAGTGCCCATGAGTGTGGCCAATAGAGCCCATCAGTATTGGTTATCAGTGCCCACCAATGCTGGCTATTATTGCCTCCTCAGTGCTGGCTGTTGGTGCCCATCAGTGCTGCCTATCAGTGCCCATCAGTGCCACCTATCAATGCCCTTCTATGCTGCCTATCAGTTCCCATCAGTGCTGCATATCGGTGCAGTCTCATCAGTGCAGCCTCATTAGTGCACATCAGTGAAGAAGAAAAATCACTTATTTACAAAACTTTATAACAGAATAAAAACTTCAAACTAATACAAACTTTTTTTAAAACATATTTGGTCTTTTTTTTGTATATTTATCAAAAATAAATAGCCCAGTGGTGATTAAATACTGCCAAAAGAAAGCTGTGTTTGCCTAAAAAAAGATAAAAATTTAGTTTGGGCATGACCGCGCAATTGACATTCAAAGTGCGACACTAAAAGCTGAAAATTGGCCTGGACAGAAAGGGGGTAAAAGTGCCTGGTAATCAAGTGGTTAAATGCCTTTTCATGACCATGATTAAAAAAAAGTCCAAAAGTAGTAACAATCCACACAATCAAGAGCTGCGTTCCACATTCTCCTCTGGCCACCCATCCTCTTCTGAGTTTAGTGGTTCAACACACTTCCTGTTAGTCCCGGGTATCAAAGGCATGCTCTCTGGATTTGCATAATTAAGCACTTCATTCACTTTTATGAGCATTTTTCATGTCACACCCATGTTTAGGACGCAACATGAAAAATGATCACATTCTCCAGCCCCCCACATTCAAACCACGCCTTAAGAGTTCCCCCTTCACTGGAACCAAGGGGCCAAGCCCAACCCCTGAAAAACAACCCCACACCATAACCCCCCTTCCACCAAACTTTACACTTGGCACAATGCAGTCAGGCAAGTACAGTTCTCCTGGCAACCACCAAACCCAGACACATCCATCAGATTGCCAGACAGAGAAGCGTGATTCGTCACTGCAGAGAACACGTGTTCACTGCTCTAGAGTCCAGTGGTGGCATGCTTTACACCATTGCATCTGACGCTTTGCATTGCACTTGGTGATGTTAGGCTTGGATGCAGCTGCTCGGCCATGGAAACCCATTCCATGAAGCTCTCTACACACTGTTGTTGTGCTAATCTGAAGGCCACACAAAGTTTGGAGGTCTTTAGCTATTGACTCTGCAGACAGTTGGCGACTTCTGTGCACTGTGCACTTCAGCATGCGCTGACCCTGCTCTGCCATTTTCCGTGGCCTACCACTTCGTGGCTGAGTTGCTGTTGTTTCCAGTTGCTTCCACTTTGTTATAATACCACTAACAGTTGACCGTGGAATATTTAATAGCAAGGAAATGTCACAGATGGACTTATTGCTCAGGTGACAACCTATCACGGTACCACGCTTGAATTCACTGAGCTCCTAAGACTGACTCATTCTTTCACATATGTTTGTAGAAGCAGTCTGCATGCCTAGGTGCTTGCTTTTAAACACCTGTGGCCATTAAGGTGATGGGAACACGTGAATCCAATAATTTGGAGGGGTGTCCCAATACTTTTGGCAATATAGTGTATCTCCTGTGTAATTTATTTCCCTTACCTTGATGGGCTGACATGTTGTGGCTGCAGTTTTTAGTTTCATGGCTGATTGATTCTCCTGTGTCAATGTATTCATTCACCTAGGGACAAGCAACTTCTTGTTTCAGGTCATGCAGCATCCAATGCATAAAATCAATAATCAGCACACTCCGTGCTGTTGAGGCACAAATCAAATAGTCCAAAGTGTGTCAAACTACAACCCTCATCAAAATCCACAAAACAGTGTAAAAAACCATCCACCACTGCTACTACCTTCCAAAACAAAAATTGCCAAATACCATAATCAAAAAACTGAATATGAGGTAGCACTGTGGTATAAATAACATATACAATTTAAAAACAAACAAATAAAAATTCTTAATATAAATGTCCATAAAAGTATCCACATGCATATATCAAGTCCAAATCACCCAGCCAGTGAAAAATGGTAATATCCCACTAATGACAGTGTTTCAATATATCACAGTTCACTCTGTAGTGACAATTGTTTCACCCCACGTTTACAGTGCACACCACTTCCGCACACTCCGGCTCACTCACCATATTTAAATGCCTCTCATATTAATGCCTAGGCATCTGCTCTTATGTAAGAAAACTCCAGCTACTCCCCAGTGGTCATTTTCTATCATCATTCCCTCTTGCGGGCATTGCAGGCGGCTCATGTTAAAGAAAGAAAGTGCAATGCCTTTAGATCTGAAAAAAAAATCAGTATATAATTTATGAAAACAGACGGGGGGATCTGGAATTAAGGAGATTCCCTACTAATTTTCATAAATCAACTGATAACCCGAGTTCTTTATTTGCGCTAATTTGAAAACACAATAAAAAGCAATAACGTGCAAAAATATATATTTATTAATAAAAAAATCAATGCGAAATGGTAATAAAGTGTAACAGGTGATGATAAATAATAACCAAATCAAAATAGCAATTCAATGATCTAATCAAAAATAATGGTTACAATTTCAAACCAGCAAACATTATCCAATATTAATGAAATAGGACCAAATGCAGCATAGGAAACTATCAGTAACTCAGCAGAATATGACCACGTGAACTCTCTACAAACAGATATTCAAAGCTCAAAGTGTACCATTGCGCATGAACTGATTTAGAATACCATACACAGGACAATCCAATAAGCTTAGAATCTATCTGAGATCAAGAACAAATGTTCCGCTAAGTTGTCTACTTTGTTATATATACCAAACTAAACCCGTGACTAGAAGCAGAAATCAGCTCTGCGAATATTCCAAAGAGAATTTATACTGCAGTTAAAATTATTTCAAATCAACTCCAGAGCTAATCATAACCGTTTTTGGATTAAACAGTTTAGCTGGCGATATAAGGCAAACACAAATTGCCTGCAGGAAAATGAAAGTTGTATGTTACCAATATGGATTCTATGGTATCAGTGATGTCAGCTCACTTCTGTGTGTGTGTGTGTGTGTGTGTGTGTGTCTGTCTGTTCTCCTTTTCTTTCCCTTTCTGTCCCCTAATTTTTGTCACCCAAAAAACCTAGGCAGGCAAAGCTTATCTCGCCTAATTATGACGTCACTCTAGGTATCATTTTCTTCAATAAATGATCCCAAATACCTGAAGGGGGCAGTATAAGATAAGGAATAAATTTAGATTTTTCCTACAACCTCCTGTGCCATGTCAAGGGTTGACTTCTAACATTCAGCTTGTTATAAAGCTATACATTTTAGAAGTAGTTGCTCTTTTGTCAGATCTTGTTAAACAAATTGGGACAAGTGTCACTTAAAGTAGTAGTAAACTCTTTTTTTATTTCACCTACATGTACGTTTATAATAAAGCTTACCTGTAGGTAAATTGAATATATCCTAAATATGCACCGTTTAGGAGATTCTTTTTTAATTTTTTTAAGCCAGCGCATGCGCTCTGAAGGAATGGCATATCCGTGCCGTTCCTTCAGAGCTGTGTTCTGTGGCCTGGGCTCCCACGCACATGCGTGGAAGTGACATCATCGCAGTCCGGCCTGTAGGACAGCCAGAGCTCGCAAACTCGGAAGGAAGACGGGTGAAGATGGAAGCCTGTACAGAGGTGGCAGCGTGCCACTGGAGGACCTAAGGTATGTTTTACATGCGATGCATACTAGCATATTATGACATTACCTTGCAGGGGACTTTTTTTCCCCCCTTTACTGCGGTTTACTACTGCTTTAAAAAAATGTATTACCTAAGTGATTATGAAAAAAAATTCTACGTATACATCTTACAGACATTCGCTGAGGTCATTTGTATGAGATTTCTTAATTATCTAACTTCTTCTGTAGCATACAGACGTTGTAATATAATAAACTCAAAATAATTATTTATAATGCTGAAAACATAATATCCAAAATATATACCAATATGTATTCATGATATATACCAATATGTATTAATTGTTAAAACCCACTAATATAGATAAAATATCTAAAATTTATGGAGATTGAATATGAGAATATAAAACCCAAATTACCTAATTATGCAAGTATTCACTTCAGGTAATAATAATAATACAGTTTACATTTTTGATTAAAATAATCCTGTCAAATAATAATAACATCACATGCAATGTAAATTTTAATATTAACTCTTTTCCAGATGTTCATGGGAAAAAAAATCATTGTCCTTTGTTCAATCATCCATCGTCCCTTTTATGCGGTGCAGTTGTCCTGTCCCCTTAGCAGAAAAACACCCCCAAAGCAGAATGTTTCCACCACCATGTTTGACAGTTGGGATGGTGTTCTTGGGGTCATAGGCAGCATTCCTCCTCCTCCAAACACGGCAAGTTGAGTTGATGCCAAAGAGCTCGATTTTGGTCTATTCTGACCACAACACTTTCAACCAGTCCTCCTCTGAATCATTCAGATATTCAGTGGTCAACTTCAGCCTGGACATGTGCTTTCTTGAGCAGAGGGACCTTGCAGGCACTGCAGGATTTCAATCCTTGTCAGCGTAGTGTGTTACCAATTGTTTTCTTGGTGACTGTGGTCCCAGCTGCCTGGAGATCATTGATAAGATCCTCACATGTAGTTCTGGGATGATTCCTCACTGTTCTCATGATCATTGACACTTCACGAGGTGAGATCTTGCATGGTGCACCAGACCCAGGGAGACTGACAGTTGTTTTGTGTTTCTTCCATTTGCAAATGATTGCACCAACTGTTGTCACCTTCTCACCAAGCTGCTTGGCGATAATTTGGTAGCCCAGTCGAGCCTTGTGTAGGTCTACAATCTTGTCACTGACATCCTTAGACAACTCTTTTGTCTTTGCCATAGTGGAGAGTTTGGAATCTGATTGTTTGATTGCTCCTGTGGACAGGTGTCTTTTATACAGGTAACAAAATGAGATTAGCAGCAATCCCTTTAATAGACTGCTTCTAATCTCACTTTGTTACCTGTATGAAAGACACCTGGTAGCCAGAAATCCTGTTGAATGATAGGGGATCAAATTCTTATTTCCCTCATGAACATGCAAATCAGTGCATTATTTGATAGACATGCATTTCTTTTGAATTTTTTGTTGCTATTCTGTCTCTGTGTTACAATACACCTACCATTCAATTTTTAGACTGATCATTTCTTTGTGAGTGGGCAAACATTTAAAATCAGCAGGGGATGAAATACTTATTTCCTTCACTGTATCTCGTGGCTGTCTGGTACCACCACAAACCCCCAAATTTATAACCTGGGAAAGTATGCTGTAAGTAACTGAGAATGTCTGATGTTAATGTCTTTGTTAAGAAACCATGAAAATCAAATAAAAAAGAACAAAATGGCTTCCAGCATGCCCATGTTACATTATGTGAGATGATAGGTTCAGGCCTTCCAGTTTATTCTGCGAGCACAGAATTCCGACATACCATTAAATAAAAATATAATTTATTGCAATCCCATTTAAAAATCTACTCAGCATAATAGTATAACTATAAACAGTCCATCACATCATCTCAAACAGACACTTCAACAATCAGCCCCCTCTGGTTCTCTGCCGTGCGCTGTGATTTCTGCTGTGCCACTTCCGATGGGGTCCTGACGTCAATTCTGGTTGCCACACACCCCGCCCTAACGTGTTTTGTCTAACAACTTCCTCAAAGGATTGGCCCAAAATGGTTAGTGGTGTGCACTGTACACGTGTGATGAAACAAGTGTCATTATGGAGTGGACTGAAATGTATTGAAGCACTGTCACTTATGGGATAGCATCCAAGCATGCCTTGCCATTTTCTCTGTGTTGCAATACAAATGTGGAAATGCCAATGTGATGAAAACACATCTCTTCTAGCTTGGTGAGATCTCTGTGAAGGCGCTGCCTATCTGTGTCTAATTGCTTTGTAGCTCTCATCTACGCAAGCACCAGACTGGAAGACCCAGGGATTGTGGGATATATAGTTTCTTCACAGGAAATATTAGTTCTAAGACTACATACAGAGGTCATGCATTAACCTGTGCAGTGCCATGCCACACGCTTCATGTTTGAACATGAACCTGTTTTAAACAGAATCTTCTGACACCAGCACGAGTCAGTTTACTCTACTACAGATTGTGCATACAGACCAACAAATGCCACCCAGCAAATGTCACCATGAAACTGCATGATCGGTCAGGAAGGAAGCAATAATACTCAATAATAAGCAATAATTTTCATACTGAAACGCAAAAAAAGTGAAGGAGAGTTTTGTTATAGGCATCAAAGTGTTTTTTTCTTCACTTATACATATTAATGTAATCTAAAAAAAAAAAAATCAAAATACAGTGAGATGTGTGGGTGGCATAAGAGCAGTCCTGTGAGCGCTTACATTATTTTATGCTTTAAATCCTTGTTGGTGAGCAAAGTAGTTGCGACCATGCTATTTGTAAAGCCAAGACACTCTAAATGAATCGGCATTAGGACATCTACTTGGACAAATGAAAATGTGCTCTGTACTTGTTTAAACTCCATCACTAGCCGAAATGTTCTCCGTGCAAAACTTCCCTTTTATTACAGAGCAATAATATTAAAGCGATGACTATCCGTCTCCCTGACATCTCTTCATTGTGCTCAATTTATGGTAAACTCAGAATCCTCCTTCATACCCAATCTTTAAATTCTGGCAGCATTCTGCAGTGCCATAGATGCATGTCACGTAGATAAGAATTATCAGTAAATGGCGCACTTCAGCCTAGCTCTCTGCTGCCCAGGAATCGGCTGCTATCTATCACATTTTAATTTGTTAAAAAAAAAAGAGAGAGAAGAATATCATATGGTGAGGCTGAATTATCATGTATTTGATTTTTAGCTCAGTAGGAGGCTGATAGGAATACATAATACCTTGAAAAGGAAAAAACTTCTCAATAATCTCTTGTGAGTGCTGCAATGCAACGGGGACAAAATCGATTCGTTATAGCGAACAGTAAAAGGGAAGCTGTTATTCTTTTACCATGACATTGTGGGTTTGTCCTTAATTCTGAACTCCAGGCAACCATAATGACACAAATTAATAAAATTAATAAAACTCTTTATTAATTAATACATTCTGATTTTTTTTCTTATTTTAGGCAGTAATCTGACCTGGTATCAACCTCTTGCAGCCTCTGTACTGCAGAGTTCAGACTGGAGGAGGGAGAGGTATCACAAGGAGAAGGTCAGTTGTGTCACACTGTTAATTATTTTACAAGGAACTTGCTGGTAGTAGGATAGGGCAGAGAGATATATTAACCGCTTCCAGACCGGACACTTTTACCCCCTTCCTGACCAGGGCAATTTTCAGCTTTTAGCGCTATCACACTTTGAATGACAATTGCGCGGTCATGCAACACTGTACCCAAATGAATTTTTTACCATTTTTTTGAGATAGATAAAGCTTTATTTTGGTGGTATTTATTCACCGCTGGGATTTGTATTTTGTTTGCTATGTAAATGAAATGTCCAAAAATTTTGAAAAAAAGTGTTTTTCTTATAACATTTTGCAAATAAATAATATTTCATCATAAATCTTAGCCAAAATTTATTCTGTTATCTTTTTAGTAAAAAAAAAAAATCCAAATTAGTTTATAAGCAAAAATTATAATTTTTAAACATTTTTTTTTACATTTTTATTTTATTATATTATTATTTTTTATTTTTATTTTTTTTTTTACATACTGTCACCCTAGCAGTACAGTGTCACCATGGTGACACTGTACTACTTGTGAGGGGTGATGAAGATTTTTTTTTTTTTTCTTACACTGATTGCTTTTACACCCATATAGGATGTAAAAGCAATCATTTCTCTTTCTCTCTGTGTGCATTCATGCACTCATTGAGAAGAACTGAGTGAGCTGTGATTGGTCACAGCTTGTCACATGGTACAAGGCTTTTGTGAATAGCCTTGTACCATGTGACCTCTGTGATCATTCACAGATTTCACACATAGTAAGCAATGATGTCAGAAGTGACATCTTGCTTACTTTGCATGTGATCACTGATTGGCCAATCAGTGATCACATGATCGGGACCTCGTACAGAGGTCCCGTCCGACGATCGGTGTTTCACTGTATCCGGAGGACACAGCGGGCACTGGATCGCGGTGCTGCGCGCTCCCAGGGAGTGCGCACAAGCAGGGTGCGGGGAGGCCGTTTATAGACGGCCACCCGACCCTGCAGTGCCACCATCCGGCTGTTTATATACAACAGCCGGTCGGGAAGTGGTTAATCAGTATGCTGTCCAGTCAGAGGATGAGGGAGGGACAAGACCTCTAAGTATTAAAGAAGAACTCTGGCAAAATTTTTATTTTCCCATGCAGTGGGGCTGTGCCCGTACTGCATGGGTTAACTGCTCATTTTTGTCCAGGGGTGAGGAGAATGGAGATATACTTTCCTAATCTGCTGATCCTATGAGTGCAAGACCAGTCCTTGCCATTCCTGTACCCCCCCAAATACTAGCGGTCATGTGAATGGACTGTTCCTGACGTCATCACACCTATAGACCTGATCTGTACATGAGGACGTCAGAAACAGTCCATCACAGAACATGAGTAATTGCTGTTTTCCAGAGGATCGATGGATTAGGAAAGCTTTTCATTGTACCCCTGGACAAAACAAGCAGTTAACCCATGCATTCTGGGCACAGCTGGCTGGACCATGGGAGCCTATGGGCAAAATCACAGCTCCTGGAATCCACAGCTGTTGTTGCGCTGTAAGTTCTGGAATATACTGGGCGTGGGAGGCAGACCCTGCACTGAATATTCAAGCAGCCTTAGCCAATTCCTGGCCAACAGAGTGACCAGCAGGGGGCTGAGATGCACATAAATAGTCTGGCGCCTGGAGCAGCAGGGTCCTTTGCCCTGGTGGAGAGAGACTCAACCTGGAGGGGATGTCTTCCCTCTTGGGCTAGCAGCTGAGGCCTGCAGGAGGTTGTTTGAGGCCCTAGCTCAGGAAGAGCTGGAGGCTTACTGCTAAAGTGTGGAGAACAGTCAAGAGGAAATCTGTCGAGGATCTGGCCTGGAGACTCAGAGAAGGAGGCATTGTCCATATATACAGGGACACAATGAGTGGAGATCTGAGTGTGAGAGATCCTAGAAAGACAGATACTGCTTTAACTCTTCTTTGAGAGACTTTTCCAGATTGCTGACTCAGGGTTGTTTCCAGTGTGGGATCCCTCTGAATCTGTATATTCACATTTATCCCAAGGCCTACTCTATACTCTATCCCAGTTTTCTAAGCAATAAATCTCAAAAAGACACTGGGGGTTTACTAAAACTACATGGTGCAAAATTTGGTAAAGCTCTGCAGGGAAACCAATCAGCTTCCAGGTTTTATTTCCAAATTTTAATTGAAAAAGCTGAAGTTAGAAGCTGATTGACTACTATGCACAGCTGCACCAGATCCTGAGTGAACCAGTTTTAGTACATCTCCACCACTATCTGCCTGGTTATTTGGTTAAAAGATTGAGAAGCTGTTGTTTGCCTGGTTGCCATGTATCCAGTAGGGAATAGAACTAGGGATAAGATCACCAGCCCAGTCTGGGGTCTGTGCTACACATGTAATAATTATAAAGTAGGTGTTATCCAAATTTGGCTACAAACGTGGTAATACATTTCAAAGAATATGTAAACACAATATTTCATATTCCTGATATGTGCCTGCTATACCATGTACCTGTATGAAAAGAATCCCATTTGTATTGCTTACTTTGTGTGAAATCCCTGGTGTTCCTGCCAGTACCTCCGCTTTCCTATTAAAAACTGACCACACTAGACATGAGAGCACACCATGGTAAGTTCTCTAGCTGAACTTAGCCTCCTCTCCTCCAATGATAAGATAAAAAAATCTGTTCAGTGGGCAATTTGACACTAACTGACGCTGGGTGGGAACTGACTAAATGACACTGACATCATCAGTGACACTAATACAATGATCAGTGCTGATACCATGCGTTGTCACTCTACTAATGACACTGGGCAGGAAGGGGTTAACATCTAGGAGAAATCAAAGGGTTAACTGTGTGCTGAACAATGTGTAATGTATGTATTATGTGCTGCTTTTACTAAGCGATGTTTTTTTTTTATCTCCCTGCTTTGCAGGGAGTAAAAACTGCCACATCGCTGTTGTCTGTACAGAGCCCTGTGCTGTTTGTCAATCCAGGACTCTGTACTGTCATTCACTAAGCTGATCAGCAGATCTCGGCCATAAATGATTGGCTGGGAGCTGCTGACTCACTTGTGCTGTAAGCGAAAGACAGAACAGGTCGGGCATGTATGTACGTCATCCAGTGCAGCGGGCTGCCCTGCCACAGTAAAACTGCATCCGGAAGTGGTTAAACTGAATGGGTTGTTTTACAGGATGAGGGTTTATAATCACTTTAACACATACAGTAGTCTATTCTTTTCATTTTTTTGACTGTTTGATTGTTACCATAGCAACCCATCAAGGATAAGTTGTGAAAGCGTTAGTTGTGGCAGGCCCATCTGTCAATCAGCACCTTAGAAACAAGACTGTAAGAGACAATAAACGTATAACGATCTAATCTCTTAAAGGAGACAGGACCAGAAAGTCGGAAGGAAGGACCACATGTGCATTTTAAGGAGGAAGCCCAGTTTAAATCTTCTATCTGCTTAATTGTATCCCAAGAGATGAGCCATAGTTCATGGACTCTCTCTCGGGTGGCTAGAATATGTAAGGTGAATGGCTCTGTGTTTGTTTGTTTTTTTGCACCTTGTAAATAATACTGGGACTCCAACTATGATATGCTGACTAAGGCCAATGTAAAGCTGGCTACACATAGTTCGATTTTTGTTCAAATGTTCGTTGAAAAATTGTTCCTCAGAACATTTTTTCTTGCCATCCTTGAGTCAACTAATCCCATTCAAAATCTCATTAAAGCTGGCCATACCTGGTTCAGTTTTTTCATTCAGCCAGTAGGAATGGTCTAATTTCGATCCATGTAAGGACAGCTTAAATTTCATTCAGACCCGCTACTTGACCATTCAAGTCCCAGACCAATCAAACAGGTTTCATTACGTACATTTTTCCAAAAGGAAAAACGTATTTACAGTTAGAATTTCATTAGTTCAAGAAAAGTTTTCCAGCCCAGTACTGCAAAACTTTTGGAAACAAGGTTTCTTCACAGTGAGAGCTGTGAACATGTGGACTAGACTCCCTCAAGAGTTGGTTTTGGCCAACTCAGTGGATTGCTTTAAAAAAAAGTCCTGGATTCTTTCTTGGATACACAGAATATAACTGAATACTAACATTTATAGGTAAGGTTGATCCAAGGAATATCCAATTACCTCTCGGGGGAATCAGGAAGGAATTCTGTCCCGTGCAGGAGCAAATTGGATCATGCTTTGCCTTCCTCTGGATCAACTGTGAGTATAGGATTATAACTTTTTTTTTTTAATGGTTGAACTGGATGGACTTTTGTCTTTTTCCAGCCAGACTAACTATGTAACTATATTCAAATTTACAGACGTCAATTTATAAAATGACCCTAGTATGTAAATATAATCAAAATATTCAAGCGAGTGCTAAATGAGAATAAATATAGAAGATAAAGTGCCAAACAGTGCAAAAAGTGCAATAAAGTGAATCAAGAAATGTCCATAATACAATATAGTATTGAATATCAATCAGCAAATATCAATCCATAATTGTCCTTATATAGATCAAATGCAATGTAGCCAAGTGCAAAGTGCATGCATGCAAATATTCACGAAGGGGATCCACCACCTTGGACGGATGTACACTCACCAGAGAGTAAACATTAATAGGCTTCTGTTTGAACCTGTCAGATCTGGAGGTGAAGAGGCAGCTAAGGGGTTAATCCTACTGCTTCATCCGGAAAGAGATGGGGAAGGTGTCCCTTGTCCTGGGAAAAATAGCTCTCCTCAACTGCCTCCTTTCATCAATTCCAACCTCACACTGCTGCCTCAGACGCAAATTAACGCTCAAGTACTAAATACGCATAGCGGTAAAATGCGTTTAGGTGTGTTTAAGCGCATCAAGTGTTTTTTATTTTTCAATCAAAACGCTGCTGCTCCAGGACGGCCTGGCAGTGGGTTTTTTTCTGCCACAAAACTCTCCTGCATCTCAAATCATATGTGTGCATGAACACATAGCATAACATGCAGGAGGGTTTACAGGCATTAAAAAAAATGTCTGACACTCGTAGGAGCAGCTGTAAAAACGTCCAGTGTGCCTAAGGCAGAGGGAATGTGATCACTTATAAAGAAGAATAAAAAGGTGCATGTAATGTTTTTTATATCTATATACAAATGTTTTACCTTTCATTTCTATTTTAAACTGAATGGGTTGTAAATTGAGGGTATATATATACTTTGAAGCCATTCTAAAGGTTCTTTTTTTGTAAAATAACAAACATGCCTATACTTACCTACTGTGTGCAGTGGTTTTGCACAGAGCAGCCCAGATCCTCCTCTTCTTGTTTCTCCTCCTGGCTCCTCATGTCTGTCGGGTGCCGCCACAGCTTTCAATGGGGGCACCCGCTGCTCCTTGTGTGAATGGCCCCCTCTCTCTCCTCATTGGCTGAATGGCTGTGATTGACAGCAGCGGGAGCCAATGGCTGTTTCAGCAAATCAGGAGGCAGAGACCTAGGAAGTGGTGTGAAAATGACAGTGGGTGGGATGGGGAGGTGCTAATCATGGAGTGTGTGGCATGCTTTGGCAAATTTGGCAGTATCTTAAAGAATAAAGTATCAAAATAATCATTTGCCAGTAACACCCACTTGTGCTCACCAGGGCATCAATTTTTAAAGGAGAAGTATGGACAAAGCTCTTTTGGTCCTACTATCTATTTTAAATTCCTTTTAAAAATATTCTTCCCAAATATATTGTCATATATTTGAAATACTACAATTTTGGCCGTATGTAATACATTTCTATATATATATATATATATATATATATATATATATACACACACACTGTATGTTGAAATGCGTTTTTATTACAAGATATATGAAAAATATTTTTAAAAATACATTTTCAAATATATTGTATGTCTTTAAGAATACATTTATTATATATTTTCAGAATGCATTTACAAATATATGTAAAAATATATGTTAAAATTACTTTTTTATATTTAAAAAAAAATCTGGAGAATATATTTAAAAATCTATATTTTTTAAAAAATATTTTTCATATATTTTGTAATATATAAAAAATGCATTTCAACATGCAGTATATATATATATAAACATTTTAAATATATTTAATACGACCAAAATTGTAGTATTTCAAATATGTGTCAATATATTTTGGAAGGATATTTTTAAAATATATTTAAAATATATTTTTCTTCCATGTGGGTCACTTTGTTCTGCACTCCTGTGACCCATATTCAGCTGACAGCGGGTTGGGTGTGATCTCAGCTATAAGTCTATATAACTATAAAGTCTGTATACTCCCAGATTCCTGACCGACAGCTGGCTCAGCCTCTGAGCAAGCAGCTGAGAGCCTAAGCCAGCAGCTCCCACTCCCTCCAAAGCCTGGCACTCAAGTGAGCGCTGGAGGGGCAGAGCAGAGTACCAGTGACTGACAGTTACCGGCTCTTTGCTCACTGCAGACCGAGATCCGAGCGATCAGTGGTCTTGATCTCTCACTTGTCACACTTAGAGACGGCGAATGACAGAGGCAGCACTAGACCAATGCTGCGTTCCACCTAGGTGAGTATGTGTATATGAGTAAAAGTTTTTTTTTAATTACTGAACTTTTCTTTTAACAGAATACTCATATTTTAGTGTAAGGTTTAACTGTACAGCTAGAGAGATGTGCCTCCCACACACGCATGCACAAACATCAGGACAGTCATTTTCTGTTGGAACCTTAATAAAATAATAATTACACAGCAAGGTATTTTTTTTCACGGCACCAGGCCAGTACAGCAGTACTACTGCACCGCCAGCCACTCCAACAGGCCGCAACAAAGGAGGAGGAATTCCATGTGTGCGGATGCAGACTCAGCTTTGTGGAGGTGCCTAGGCATTGGAAACCTTGGGGCTCCCTTCACAGGTTTCTGGAGGTTTCTCATGCATGCGCTCTAGTGGGATAACATTGAACTAAGTAGTGTGCACATCGGCTTCTAGATGGAGATGACCATCACTACTATACTTTGCATATACTTAGGTTGCGCCAAAATTTGTTAATGAACTGACAGCTGAAAGACGGTGAGCTTTTAAGACATAAACTATAATGTGAACCTGATATCTATGGTTTTTGTACTTTAAAGTGTAACGGTTCGATTTTTAAAGAAATAACAAACACGTTATACACACCTGCTCTGTGCAATAGTTTTGCATAGAGCAGCCCTATCCTCTTCTCGGGTCTCCCGCCATTGGTAGTTGCTCCTCCCCCCATTGAATGCCGGCCAAAGCAAGCCGCTTGCTATGGGGGCACTCGTTCTTGCTTGCTCTTAAGCCCCGCTGCAACCCTCGTTCCCTCCTTACTGGCTGTGATTGACAGCAGTGGGAGCCAATGGCTCCCGCTGATGTGTCTGAGCCAATGAGGGAGCAGAGAGAGATCACTAAGTATACATCGGCCAGTTCAAGGGGAACTGTCATCTTTTTAATGTTGTGGCTGATTGGGCTATAGATATTTGAAACAGACATAAAAAAATGTATTTCTTTTCTATAGTTAGCAGAGAGTACTTTGTACAAAAAGATACTCCAGTCTCCCACGACTTGCCCGGTCTATGTTTTTTTACAATTTAAAATAACTTTACAAAGGTCATCATAAACCACAGACATAAGGTGATGACTTTGTGAAAGCACAGAAATGCAAAGAAAAAAATCAAGAATCAGATAAGCAGATTAACGAATACCAGACAGGACCGATCAATATCTCTGAACTTTTCACTGTCTATTTGAACTTGACTTTGCCAAAGAAGAAACATATTTCCAATAAGAATCTAAATGTTTAACCTTTATTTTCAGAATATTTTCTATTAGGCATAATTCTGTTTTTAAAGCAGACTTCTCGGTAGATAAAACTTTTTCATGTTAAAATCTATCTATGGACAAAATGAGAAATCATTTGTTCACTTGTACGTTGTATTTCACTTGTTTCTAGCCTACTCTATTCATCTGAATGATCTTGAAGAGTGTAAACGTACTTTGTGAATATTGCCACACATTTGCTTCCTTGAATTCTGTGACATATATTCACTATGCCCAGTGAGTAGGCACTGCTGTGTCACACATTTCACAGAACCTGCCTTCTGAACTAGAGAGGTGAAGAGAGGAGGAGTTTCAGGAGGCGGAGTCAGTACAGGAATCACTGCTTCCATGCAGCAAGGTACCATGGGATATGTAGTTCTTAGAAATTGAAGGTAAACAGCAAAGCATGTGGGGAATTCAAGAAGTTGTGGAAAGAGATTCCCAGACAGAACTCACAACATGAAAGGAGATTTTTCAAGCGGGCTTATATTAGTGTAGCCAGGTGCCAGCTATATCATTATGCCATTTACAGATGAGACTATGATTAATCCTTTTCCCCCTGGTGCCCAGTACTGGAAGTGCTACATCACTTCCTGTTAGCAGAGTGGCTTCAGTTTGTCTGACAGCAGATGATCTTGGGACCTGTGGTTCTATAGCCAATACATCCTGTATTCCTGAGTGCTGATTGAACTACAACTACAAGAGAGCTGGCGAATGAGAAAGAAGCTGGAAAAACAGATATATTCTACAGCAAGGGCTTGGTTTGCTTTCTTGGTACAGGATTCAGAATTGAACTAAGGGGAACTGCCATTGTCCTCCAAAGACTGCTGGCTACTACTACAGGACTCTGCATACCAGTTCAGCACAGCAGTGTTGCCGATCGCCACACCGGGATCACTTCAGCTTCTCTGCATTGGGACTGTCACTGTCCGGTCTTCATGCAGACATCTCTGCTTGCTACACTGACAGGCTGTCAGGCAGTAACTCTGCACCTCCTGCAAACAGCCAAGAGCCTAGGCAAGAACTCTTCTTCCTAGGAGGTCATGCTATCCATAGAATTGGTGAGCGAGCAGATGCCAAACCTCTTTCTGTCATCACTCTAGAGACATTGCATGCAGACACCTTTACATCTCAGTTACTAGGAGACTTTTGCTTTGAGCAGTATCACAGCTTATCTGTTTAACTTCATTGAATTACCAGTATTCACTAATGCTTATGGGACCCACCATTGCTAGCAGAAAACAACGATTACCACCATATCAGGAACTTAAAACATCACAGGACTCAAGTTGCAATCTCTAGTTAAAGGGACCTTTTCTCTTCTAAGGCCATTGCTATTCCAATTGGGATACCTATATCTATTCATAGCGGAGTGTATGTTTACATCATTTTTTGCATTCCCCATTGCGGCGCCAGTGGTCCAGAGGATGCTGATAAGTCAACAAGCCTTTTCTTCCCCTTCTTGCTGCTGGTGTTGCAATTAAATGGTTCAACTTTACTACTCACAACTGTATTATCTGTTAAATGTTGATAATTGATTATTTTTATTTTATCAGTGTTCTGCTTTTATATGTTAACTGGAGTTGTACATCCTAAACCCATTATTCTTGTGGTCTACTCTTTTGAACAAGACTAATATAGAGATGCTAATAAAGAATCCTGTCTCTTGCATTATTATCCTATGCTGTTGAAATATGTCTGAACCCAGAGTGTCAGAGGTGTCAGGATCCTTGCAATGTCAGGGCAACCACTGGGGACAAGCATTATCAAGTGGCCCCTACGGGGGTAGCGCTTCATTGGGTTGTCACATTGCTATTACAATGCTGATGTTATAAAATTAAAGTGTATGCTGTAACCATAGATTTCCCTCAAGTGTATGTATGCTGAGAAATGAGTAGGTATAATACTAGTCTGTACTTATGAACCCTGATAGAGATGGCAGGACTGGCCCTGACAATATGATGACCAGATGTCCCCATTTTCTGGGGACTATCTCCAAATTTAGGAACCTGACCCCATAAGGAAAGTATCCCAGATTTTGTCCACATTTCTAAAATGCTGTACACGGCCTGTGGGCTGCGAGGTAATTTACCCTAAAACATTTTTCTTCCTGAACTACCGAACCTAGAGGAGGATGAGCTGTCTGTACTTGGAGGAAGGAGGGGAGGGGTAGGTCCCGGCTGTGTCCATGCTGCAGCCTGCACTGCATTTTCTGGCTGACTGCCTTCAAGCTGCAACTGCTCCTGATTAGCTGCTACACATCTTCCAATGCTCAGGTTGAGCTGGGAACTGGGCATCATTTCCTTACAGTGTCATTGTTATTACCCCAAGCTGCAAGACACTCTGGTGACTGTGTGGCTGCAATGTTGGCCCATCAGCAGGATCTACAAGATGGAGAAGAGCAACAAGGGTGTCTCCAATGAGTAACAAGGGGCTTTCCAAAAAGCCTGCAGAGCACAAGCCTCTTGAGAGTCAAGGCCATTCATTCACCCTCTGCCTTTCTATTGTACCCCAATTCTCCCTTTGTCCCTCTATTGTACTGCAACTTCTCCTCCGACCCTGTTATACCCCATTTTCCCCTCTGTCCTCTTGTGACCTGCTTTGTCTCTCCTCATACCTGACCATCCAATGACTTGCTCATACCTGACCTGCCCAGCTACCTCCCAATACCTGACCTCCTATCTCTCCAGGGTGCCACAGTAATTCATCACACCCCTAATGCCTCTCGTATGACTGTACTGTCACGATTGCTTGTTTGTTGCTCATGTATTCTAACAATTGTATCGTAAGTGATATATAGAATTTCACGTTTCCCTCAGTTCCCTAAACACAACCCTTAACCTCAGTGTAGACCCTAAACCATACCCCTAACACAAATCCACATATTAAACCTTCAAACAATAATTAAAACATATATAAAAAAGTAGCCTACAAATGAAAAAGGTGGTGACTCCTCACTTGACCCTCCAGCACAATCCCAACATCTGACTCACTTCCATAAGACACAGAGCCACAGCTCGCTCCCTCCCAGCTCTCTTCTCATTGGCTCACTGGCTGTGATTGACAGCAGCAGGAGCCAGTGGTCTCCTGCTGCTGTCTCAGCCAATGAGGAGGAAGAGTCCCCAGACAGCAGAGGCTGTCAAGAACTAATTCTGGATTGGAGGGGGCTCAGGTAAGGATTGGGGGTGGGGGGCTCCACACAAGGTTTTTTACCTTCATGCATAGAGTAAGTGAAAAACCTTGAGCCTTTAAAACCACTATAAGCCGGCCACAGATGGTTCGAAATTCAGCCAGTTCAATACAACCAGCCTGACAGAGGGGAAACCTTCCGCTGTCAGAATACAATAGCGCAGCAGAATGTATTCCCCATCAACAATGATTGTGTTGATGCGGGAATCAAGTGATTTTATTTCCGTCAACCCACAGTTGAAGGAAAGAAAATTGCTTAACCGCTTGCCCACCGGCCTATAGTAGAATTACGGCTACAGGGCGGAGGATGCGCAAAATCACATATATATATACGTGATTTGCATTTCTGGGTAAGGGACACGCACACTGCCATTGGTGGCTACAGATGTCAATCACCGAGACCCAGCCGCAGATTGCCCATGATCACCGAGTGAAACTGACAGAGGAAAGACCTGTGTGTAAGCAACACAGGCCTCTCTTCTTCCATCAAGGACATACTGCTCTGTATTTCTCTGCACAGCAGAGAAATACACAGCAGCATGTTTCCCTAGTAAAACACACACAGCACATTATGGAAAACAGCACACAGGTAACCCTTTGATCGTCTCAGACCCCTTCCTGCCCAGTGTCATTGGTACAGTGTCATTGTTTTTTATTAGCACTGATCACTGTATAAGTGTCATTGGGATGTCAGTGACAGTTAGTCAGTTCCCCCCCCCCAGTGTCAGAATGCCCGCCGCAGTCCCGCAGTCCCGCAGTCCCGCAGTGCGGGTATTAGTCGCTGATCGCTGCCATTACTAGCATAAAAGAAATAAAAATTTCAGTATATATACCATCATTTGTAGACACTATAATTTTCACGCAAACCAATTAATTTATAAGTATTGGGAATTTTTGGCCTACAGTTATGATGAAATTTGATTTTTTTAAATAATAAAATTTAAAAAATATATATATATTTTTTTTTAAATTGTCGGTCTTTTTTTATTCATAGCACAAAAAATAAAAAACCGCAGAGGTGATCAAATACCACCGAAAGAAAGCTCCATTTGTGGGAAAAAAGGACATAAATTTCATTTGGGTGCAGTGTTGCATGACCGCACAATTGACAGTTAAAGTAACAGTGCTGTAACGCAAATATGGCCTGGTCAGGAAGGAGAGTAAATCCTCTGGAGAGCAAGTGGTTAAACATGAATTAAACATTGTTTTTAGTTTGTGGTGCTCAAATGCAGTGTAGTTCCACTTTAGGGAGCACTTTACAGAAATCACTAAATGATTCAAAGTGTCAATGGAAAATATGGACAGCATAAGCCAAACAAAAAAAATAACTGTGGTGGCACCAAGGAATAGTGGTTGGAATTCACGTCAGATAATTTGTAATTCTGTGCAGCCAGTTTTTTGATACACAAAACCCTTCCAGACAGTCAGATCCTTGAATGAACACAGCAACAACAACACAATAAAAACACTGGTCATCCCACTGTGCTCTTCTCCTGTCAGCGCATTCTCTGTAAGCACAGCACACAGCACTCACACTAGCTGAATTTAAAAATACATATTTTATATTACATCTGTATAAAAGTGTTACTAAACACCACAACAGTAAAATCAGTCTGTATATGCAGTAAAGCATGCTTGTTATGCTCACTGTGGAGCCTAAGGGGTTAATCCTCTGCATTGTGTAAAAAGGCTGTTTGATCCTTTCTTCTCTGTTCCTCACCTTTTTCAAGTAACCACCTGTTATCTCCTGATAAGGTAGACTGAACTGTAGGTATTTGCACATGCTCAGTTTGGTGTGTATTGCTAGAGAGGTGTTTTTTTTTCCTAGGAGAGTGCATGTGATCAACACAGGGCCAATCATCACTGTCTAGACAGAGGTCAGGGATTATGCATCTTCCTACAGCAAAAAGAAAACTCCTCCTACAAGCATTAACCAGTGCTCTTCTGGACACTGATATAAGTCACAAGACTGCTCTAACTGCTGATGAGAAAAGGTATTTAGCAGTTTATATTTACTAAAATAATTGAATTTCCATGTTGTGTGTACTGTCGGAGACCAGATATAGTGAATGCAGGGTCCGGGTTTAGCAACACTTTTAATGCTGTCTTCAGATCTGCTCAGAGTGAAGCTTTATAAACCTTGTTTATGGGTAACATTTCAGTTAAATGTGTAGATAAAGGCATTTGCATCTGTCAATGACATAGGCAGGCTCTGTTTGAAAGCTGATCCTTTTACCTCACAGGGTCTGTCTGATAGCAAACATTAAGCCCTGGTTCACACTGATGCGGTGCGGAATTCGTAGCGTTTTCTGTGCAAATTCCACACCGCATCAGAATCGCACCCCGTTCATGAGAACCACTGCCGGTGTGTATGTTAACCATATCCCGACCGCCCTATAGCAAATATACTGCTACAGGGCGGCAGGGGTGCACAAAAACACGTATATATACGAGATTTTGAGTTTCCAGGTAGGGAGCTGTGGTCGTGGCTGTCAATCACTGGGTCCCGGCCAGTGATTACCCACCGGCGCCCGGTGATTACCAAGGATCTCCGAGGAGGAGGAGGGCTTCTTTGTTTACTAACAGTCCTCCTTCCTGTCGACTAAGGCACACTGCTCTGGATGCCTGTGCACAGCACAACCATCCAGAGCAGTGTGCTTACAGTGAAGCCCCAACACACCGCCCCCCAGTAAAACACTCCCAGCACACAGTTAACCCTTTGATTACCCCTTATGTTAACCCCATCATGCCCAGTGTCATTAATACAGTGTCAGTGCTTTTTTTTAGCATTGATCACAGTATTGATGTCACTAGGGATATCATTGACACCAAGTCAGTTCCCCCCAGTGTCAGAATGCCTGCTGCAGTCCCACAGTCCCGCTATAATTCGCTGATCACGGCCATTACTAGTTTAAAAAAAAATCCCACTATATGTACCAAAAATAATGAAGATCTCCTGTGCTACTATTACATGATAAATTAGGTGAGTGGGAGCTGCTAGCACCTAACCATATACCATGTGGAAATAAAAACAAAACCAAAATTATGCAGCGCTACCCTACTAATAAAATAATACAATATGGCAAAAACAAACATAGTGACATAATTATATGCGACAAAAAAATCATTGGATTGATCCTTTCTGGGGATCTCAATATAAAGTGACATAAAATATATATATGTGCCAATAAATCAGTGGATTGATCCTCTCTGGGATTTCAAGTGGAAAAGTGATCACACCTGGTATAAAAAAACAGGAACCAATACCCCCACTATCCAAAATAGGATCAAACACAAAATAAAATAAAACACAAATAATCGTGAATCCCTAAATAGGGATCAATAAATTCATGCAAATTATGGTGAAAATGAGAACGTGAACCCCTAACAGGGATCAATAATATCATGCAGATCGTGACAAATAATGGCTAAATTAAGCCAAAAAGTAAACAGTGACATAAAATGGATCCCTAAATGTGGGATCAATTAAATACAATAGTGCCAGGAAACACACATACAAAAAGTATATTTATGAGCAAACACATAAAAAAAAAATAAGTGAACATATAATAGTCCGTAAACAAACAAAAAAAAAAAAACTAACCCGGCATAAGGACACACAAAACTAACCCGGCATAAGGATGTACAAAGCTAACCCGGCATAAGGACAGACAAAACTAACTTGGTGTAAGGACGGACAAAACTAACTTGGTGTAAGGACGGACAAAACTAACTTGGTGTAAGGACGGACAAAACTAACTAGGTGTAAGGACGCACAAAACTAACCTGGGGTAGGGACGGACAAAACTAACTTGGTGTAAGGACGGACAAAACTAACCTGGGGTAAGGATGCACAAAACTATCCTGGGGTAAGGACACAAAAAACTAACCTGGGGTAAGGACGCACAAAATTAACCTGGCATAAAGATGCACAAAACTATCCTGGGGTAAGGACACACAAAACTATCCTGGGGTAGGGACAGACAAAACTAACCTGGGGTAAGACGCACAAAATTAACCCGGCATAAAGATGCACAAAACTATCCTGGGGTAAGGACACAAAAAACTAACCTGGGGTAAGGATGCACAAAACTAACCTGGGGTAAGGATGCACAAAACTAACCTGGGGTAAGGACACACAAAGCTAACCTGGGGTAAGGACACACAAAACTATCCAAAATCTGGAAGTAGTATGTATTCAGTGAAGTTAGGACCTCAGACCTGAATGCTTGTTCGGGGTCTTTGGCTCACAGGATAGCAGCCTGGTAGTTTGCAGCTTTTAGAATCAGTTTAAGTGGCATATCCTGTGATTTAATCATGGCAGGTCCCCTCATAACATCCTGATAAAAGACGGCTGTGAAGGAAAAGGTTAGCAGAGATGAGATATTGGATCTTTCATCTCTGTTATCGGAGGTGTCCTTACTGTCCTAACCTTTCATGTGGCAGCAGTATCTTATCACTGTGGTTTAGAAATGACACAGGAGCTCTACAACCATCTATTCTAGTGTGGCATCAAATGTCCTCCCAGCTCCTGGGGACTTTTTTTGTATTTATTTTGACCCATCTTTACTTTTGCATTGTAGAACTCTAGTCCGCTGTATACAGTTCCAGCTTTATACTCTTCTTCTGAATGCAGAATTTTGAAGGGGTACGTGGCACGCGGCACAAACAGGATGCCTGGGATGGCACTCATTCCAGATGACTTTATCTGTACTATATGAAAGGACAGACTCCTAATCTTTCTGCTCCCAGGTGTAAGCATGTCAAATAACAGCTCTAATGACAGTATATTCAAAATGATAGAATACAGTTCAGTTTGAGTTTTTATAAAAAGTATCTAATACCATAAATGTTTTTGCAGGTATTTGTTAAAAAATAATAATATTTTGACGTTGGCACCTCTGCCAACCTAACTTCAGTTCTGTGTCACCTACAGTACCTTGAAAAAGTATTCATACCCCTTGAAATTTTCTAAATCTTGTCATGTTACAACCAAAAACGTAAATGTATTTTATTGGCATTTTGTGTGATAGACCAACACAAAGTGGCACATAATTATGAAGTGGAAGGAAAATGATAAATGCTTTTCAAAATTTTTTTACAAATAAATATATGAAAAGTGTGGCGTGCATTTGTATTCAGCCCCCTTTAATCTGATACCCCTAGCTAAAATCTAGTGGATCCAATTTCCTTCAGACGTCCCCTAATTAGTAAACAGAGTCCATCTGTGTGTCATTTAACCGCTTCCTGGCCGGCCGCCATATAGCAGGAATACTGGCACAGGTGCACAAAATCATATATATATTTACAGTTCCGGGTAGGGGGTGCGCGCGCGAGCCCCCTGTGCGCCTTACCAGCATTGCAGCCTCTGCTGTCAATCACCAGGAAAAAAAGACATAAATTTCATTTGGTTGCAGCGTTGCATGATCGTGCAATTGTCAGTTAAAGTAATGCAGCGCCGTATCGCAAAAAATGGCCTGATCAGGAAGGGGGGTAAATCCTCTGGAAGGCAAGTGTTATACCAGCTGTTCTGTTCTGTGAAACTCTCAGAGGTTTGTTAGGTAACATTAGTGAACAAACAGCATCATGAAGGCCAAGGAATACACCAGGCAGGTCAGGGATAAAGAGGTGGAGAAGTTTAAAGCAGGATTAGATTATAACAATATCCTAAGCTTTGAACATCTCACAGAGCACTGTTCAATCCATCATCTGAAAATGGAAAGAGTATGGCACAACTGCAAACCTACCAAGACATGGTCTTCCACCTAAACTGACAGGCCTGGCAAAGACAGCATTAATCAGAGGAGCAGACAAGAGGCCCATGGTAACGCTGGAGGAGCTGCAGAGATCCGCAGGTCAGGTGGGAGAATCTGTCCACAGGACAACAATTAGTCGTTCCATCCACAAAGCTGGCTTTTATGGCAGAGTGGCAAGACGAAGGTCATTGTTGAAAGAAAGCCATCAGAAGTCCCATTTGCAGTTTGTGAGAAGCCATGTGGGGGACACAGCAAACATGTGGAAGAAGGTGCTCTGGTCAGATGAGACCAAAATTGTACTTTTTGGCCTAAAAGAAAAACGCTATGTGCGGCGGAAAACTATCACTGGACATCACCCTGAACACACCATCCCCACCATGAAACATGGTGGTGGCAGCATCATGTTGTGGGGATGCTTTTCTTCAGCAGGGACAGGGAACCTGGCCAGAGTTTTATTGCCACCTATAACCCTGATAGGGAGACATTTTTTATTGCCTGATATCCTGGTGACAACTACATCCCCTATGTCCTGGTCAGAGTTGATGGGAAGATGGATGGAGCCAAATACAAGGCAATCTTAGAAGAAAACCTGTTAGAGTCTGCATAAGACTTGAGACTGGGGTGGAGGTTCACCTTCCAGCAGGACAACAACCCGAAACATACAGCCAGAGCTACAGTGGAATGGTTTAGATCAAAGCATATTAATGTGCTAGAATGGTCCAGTCAAAGTCCAGACCTAAATCCAATTGAGAATCTGTGGCAAGACTTGAAAATCTGACAGAGCTTGAGCTATTTTGCAAAGAATGGGCAAAAATGTCACTCTCTAGATGTGCAAAGCTGGTAGAGACATCCTTAAAAATACTTGCATCTGTAATTGCAGCGAAAGGTGGTTCTACAAAGTATTGACTCGGGGGGCTGAATGCAAATGCACAAAACCCTTTTCACAGATTTATTTGTAAAAAATTTTGAAACCATTTATCATTTTCCTTCCACTTCACAATTATGTGCCACTTTGTGTTGGTCGATCACAAAAAATCCCAAAATACATTTCTGTTTTTGGTTGTAACATGACAAAGGATTTTGAGCTTTATTCACTTTTTTCAACACACTGCTATTATTTTGAACACAACTGTATATATATATATATATACTGTACATGGATATATTGTTTACACACTTTGAGATATGTAATGTCTCTGGAGCTGCTGGAGCCATTGTCAGCTCAGCCCAGCCAAAACAGCATATGGTGAATGTGGAATAAGGTGAACATTGCTCCTTTAGTAAATTGTCCCCAATCTCTGAAGAATAGATCAGCCTTTTGCATTGACTTCCAGCAGCAGTTGAGCTGCACATTGGAATGCACAAGCTGTGATGAGTGCACTGGGTGACATCAGCCAGATTATAAATAAGTGAGCAAGCCCTGCCAGGACTGCATTTCAGCTGCAATACCCCGATTATATATTAATACTACCATGGCTGCAGAAGACATGTGACAACCCAAACATAGAATGGACTCCCCTGTATCAGAATATATGCCATGTATCAGAACAGAAAAGCACTGGAGAAGCAAAGCATACGGGTTTGTGCAATGGTGTCTAATTTATGGAAAATCTCTTTGGACTTTATTTAAAAACAGAACGAACAGCAACCAATCAAAAATACGTTTTTAGACGAACTATATCCAACTACTAAAAATGTAGTTCCCCTTTCTATTCATAGCAACTGCACAATGTAATTAAAGGAAAACTCCATTTAAAACCGAATTCAGTTATGGGTGGAACCTGCTGGGCCAAGTCACCTGCTAATTTCCTATATCTCTTGGGGTCATTAGCTACGAGATCTCTCTTTTGCATGCTTTGGTGCTGTTCTTGCCCACTTGGAAGTTTTGGAGGTACTCTCCAATTTCTGCATGTTCCCACCCGTCTGTTATGTTTTTCATAGGATAAATTATGAATTTATATTTGATAATTTATATAGTGTTTTTCTCCATGAGGAGTCAGAGGGCTTTCTCTGTTGTTGGGGCTGATAGTGTGAAAGGAGAACATGCAAACTCCATGCAGACAATGTCCCCGCCATGACACAAACCAAGGACCACAGTGCTGCAAGAGCTGACCATTAATATATGCAGCATCCAGCAGGGAAAGTGGGGCCATTTCATACCAGCCATGTTAGATAAGCAGATTCAGGAACTCAAGAGCAGAAATCTCACTAATACAGTCTCTGTGAGATGTAAAAAAGCAATAGTGGGTTTACCTTCCAAGTTTCCACTAGTTTCCAACAACTGAAATATCAGTTTTGAGTGGACTGACCCTTCAAATGGCAGAAAAATGCTTTGCTTCTATTGGAGATTATTTACAAGGAAGATGTGACAACCCTAGGTTATAGGATAACACAATGTAGACAAAAATGGCATAAAGTTACCAACTGCAACCAATTAGAAATCATCTTTTATTGATCTACCAACCCTAAGCTTCTAAATGAAATCAGACATACTCATTGCCCATGGCAAACAGAATCCAACTTTCGAGAGAGAGAACACTATAGCTCTGTAAGTTCTAGCACTGAGGCCCTCACAATCTGGAGGACTGGAGGGGGCCCATACTCTCCGTAGGTGCGTGCGCCACATTCACATCTGTGTATTAAGGTGGAAGGAAATAAAATGCACATTACTGCAATGTGTGGTAATTCACTATACACAGTGCTGGTCTTTGCAGTGCCATTCATTCTGAAGAGCACCCCAAGGCACCTAGCTAGCTAATGTGAGCGTTTTAGCGCACCACAGTAAACAGATGTGAACCAGTCTGTGTGTTGCAGTGAAAACAATTCTGCCGGTATGTTACGACCTCTGCTGTGGTGCATGGGCAGCCTATTCACAATGAATGGGCAGACTCACTGCAATGCAGGTTAACGTATGAAAAATGCATGTCAAGGTGAGGATAGTAAAGCATATGTCTGAATCGCCCCATACAGACCAACTCTGGGTATCATAAAAAAATCCCTTTGTAGTGGAGCCCTCCACTGCATGGGATAATGCTTGTTAGTTCTAGGCCAGGGGTGTCAGACTAGTGGCCCTCTAGCTGTTGTGAAACTACAAGTCCCATCATGCCTCTGCCTTTGGGAGTCATGCTTGTAACTGTTAATCTTGCAATGCCTCATGGGACTTGTAGTTTGGCAACAGCTGGAGGGCCGCCAGTTTGAGACCCGTGTTCTAGGCCATAATACTTACCTTTTCCTATACTCCAGCAGGTGTCCTCCATCTGTGCTAACAGTGCCCCGAAGCCCCCTCTCTAAGCTGCTCCCAAACATGGTCTCACTGTGATGTCATCAACTACAGTGCATGACCAATTGTCCTGAATTGTATTGCCAGGATGGCAAGGGACCACCCTCAGCCTGGATTATCATGCAAAAGAGTGGAGTGCCAAAACCGACTAGAGCGAAGAGTATTGTAAGTGTGACAGACCCAACCAGGACTGAGGCTTTTGGGGGGGACTAGGGGCTAGCTTTCTACCCACTGATTATGGCCCATATAGAGAGCAGATCATTCTATAATGATGGACAACAATGTGATGAACACTGGGAGTGAGACTTGGATTAATTCTCTGAGTAAAGACAATACAGCTTCCCTTCTGGAGTGGATGGAAAAGAGTGGTATTAATCTTATACAGGTTAATGGTCAGAGGAATTATGGGGCCCTCCTGAAGGCCCTGTCCTGGTTGTGTCTGTCACAGTAAACATTCTCCTCTACCTTCTAGACTTAAAGTATATGTAAACCCTTGCCTTGTAAAACAACATATTCAGGTCAAAATAGAAATGAAAGGCAAAACATTGGTGTATACATATAAAATAAATTATAAATACATTTCCCCCTGCTTTATAAGTGATCACATACCCTCTAAGCTCGTTATGCAGCTGAGAACAGAGAGCTGGGGGAGGAGAAACAGCAGCAAGCTGACCTTCCCAGTGAATGGCTGTGTAGAGGGGCGTGTGAGCAGAAGTCCAATCATTGGAGGAGAACAGCTAGAGAACTGACCACACTGCTTTCGTGCCTAGTGTGGTCAGTTTCTCTAGGAAAGCAGAGGGACTGGCAGAATCACCAGGGATTTCATACAAAGGAAGCAATACAAAGAGAAGAGGCTACTTTTTCACACAAGTACATGGTACAGCAGGCACATATCAGGAATATGAAATGTTGGGTTTATATACTCTTTAACCATTGCAGTTCAGGTAGGGGGAGCACTGCAAGGGTAGTTTTTATGCAATCCCCGACTTTAAAAAAAAAACTAACTACCATGTGAACCACGCATAACTGAAGTACATTAAATTTGACAATACATGAGTAATATTGCTTCACATCCCGGCTTTAGGCATGGTTTACGCTGTCATATTGCATTCCTGTGTAAATCACATATGATTCTGTGTGGTGCAATTTGAGCCCATCATTTTTTTATAGCACTTTTTTTTGCTGGACTGAAATCAGATCACATGGATGTTCATACCCATGCAATCCGTTTCATGCAAACGCACTGTGTTCTGCATCTTGCTTTTGGGTGTTGTTAACTTTTAATTGACAGCGGCAGCAGATTGCATGAACAGTACAATTGCTGTGTGATACAATGGCCTTAGACTGGATCTTTACTTTGTCTTCACTTCATAGCTCATCGTCTCCATAACTGATACTTACCTTCCCCACAATCCTCCCACTTTTCTATATTCATCTTGCAGAGCCGAGTGAAACAAACCCTGTTTTAGCTCAATGTCAGCTTAGTCAGAGCTTACACAGGGATAAGGACCCTCCCAACAACATGTGGCAACATTCAGGCCTGGCGATTGGCCATATGGGCCAATCCGATTCATGCAAATGCACTGTGTTCTGTGACCTGCTTTTGGGTGTCGTTAACTTTTAACTGAAACCCGCAGCAGATTGCATGAACAGTACAATTGCTGTGTGATACAATGGCCTTAGACCGAATCTTTACTTTGTCTTTTGGTTCACTTCATAGCTCATCGTCTCCATAACTGATACTTACCTTCCCCACAATCCTCCCACTTTTCTATATTCATCTTGCAGAGCCGAGTGAAACAAACCCTGTTTTAGCTCATTGTCAGCTTAGTCAGAGCTTACACAGGGATAAGGACCCTCCCAACAACACGTGGCAACATTCAGGCCTGATGATTGGCCATATGGGCCTCCATTGCTGCATGATGGGAATAAGAAGAGAGATCACATGCTCCCCCATACCTAGTAGGAATCTCCCTTGGCTCTGATGGGCAAACAGGGTGCAGGGATAGTACCAGCAAGTATAATCAGCAGGACATGGGTAGAGGGGCACTTTAACTTATTTTTTTAAATATGTGCAACCGGAACCTCTTTTTTTAAATAAAAAAATAGAGACAGATTTAATAGGGTCTGATTTGCTGCCCAGCAGATCTAAGTGCTGGGGAAATTAGTATTTTGGTATGTTTTTGTACTGTGCCCTTGTGAATTACACCTCCTATTGTGTACCTCCCTAGTGTTCTATGAATTGATTGTGCAGCTTCCACTTTCGCTATATATAAAATCTCCTGATTTTTTTAAACAAATATGTCATGCAAATTCCATCTGAAAACACAGCGGCTGGTTGACACGGCGGGCCTAATAACAATATTGTGCTGGTAAACACCTTCTGTGATGCAGCAATATATTCCAGTGGGTTAAGGCCGCTCTCTCAGTCATAATTAATGCTAAAACAGGCGAGACAAAACCAAGAGCCTTCTCATAATGGTCTCTGCAACGGGTGCAGACTGCAGATTTTAGGCTACGTGGGAGATTTTAATTGTTAGTATGGGTTTAAAGTGTACTCCTTCCAATATACCAAGGCAACAAAACTGGGGGGTTAAATCTAACAAGTGATACAAATTTCCTGTGTAAGTTCATACGACCAATATAAATGTTTTAACGGACGCTATAAGAATATTTATTAACTTAATTAAATAAGTAATTTATTTCATAGCATGTCAAATTAAATGCAATTCAATTGATACCAATTCAGTTTAAATGACTGCATACCCATGTTCTGTCCTAGAGATTGGTGACTAAGAATGCTCACACTTTAAAACACCTGACATTTACAAAGAATTCAGCTGGCAATGCCAACCTCAGTGTCTTCGCACCCACCCTCTCTACATACCTTGTCTGGAGGTGGAAACTGCAGCTGATTGACGTCCAGAGGGGTCATCAGGGGGATGGTATCAAATCCATCTTCGCACATAGGGGGTTTTGCACCCTTCTCGCTGAAATTGTTGCCCAGTTTCACCATCCTGCCGGACTAATATTAAGTGCCCCTGTAAAGCAAAAACCACAGGATCATCCAAAGCTGTGAGATGCAGCACCTCCGTTGCCTGCCTCCGGGGATGTGTACCATGAATTACTGTACTGAGGAGCCTCCAGATGCTGAACAAAAGGAGTAACACTCACATCAGAGGGGAGGGGGTTCTGATCACACATATTCCAGCGTTAAATGAAATCTGGCATCCCTGCATCCTATCTGCTGCAAGGCTCACAACTCAGCTCCCCAGATCTTCTTCCTAAACTCTATCCATACCTATAATAAATCAATGTATGGATTCCCGGACCAGGCAGCTCTCTGAAATTTTTCCCAATCTCTAGAGTGAGGATGGGTAACCAAGATACCCCGATCAAGGAAATGATAGTTGATCCCCCCATCTGCATGGTGATGTTCTGATCTCCTTTCAGAACAAAATACATGTCCTGCATGCGTCCACCAAAGTCTCAAGCTTAACCTGAACCTATTCCAGGAACAACAACATCGGGAAGCAGGGAAACCCATTTCTTTTGTCAGAATATCTCTATCCAGGTACCCTAGACACAGCAGTTTCAATGAACCCCAAAGTTCTTGAATGCAAGAGTGGGGCGTATGTTCTTTGAAGGACATAGCTGTGCTAGCTACATATCCTCACGATGCAGATTTTAATAATTCAAAGCCTTTTTATCAGAAGGACAAATTGGAACTGATAGATTGTGCTGGAGAGAACGTATATCCTATTGATTAAATGTTAAGCACTACTTGCTCACATCGCTAGCACCAGAATAATAAAGGGATGCTTTGCTTACCAAGGGGATGACTCCAGGTACCTGCACTGATCCACACAGTCACCTTCCTCTTCTTTTCTGGTGGGGTGGAGGATCTATGGGGGTGTTGGGGGCCCTTGGAGCCCTCTCTCTATGGATGGATTATTGACTTCCTTTGTGTGAGGTCTGCACAGCAGTGGATGAATCCTCAGTCTGACGCAGCTCAGAGCACAGGGGATGCGGAGCAGGAGACAGGATGTGCAGGGCTTGACACTTTATGATAGCTGAATTTGCATGGACCCATGGGTCTGCAGCTTGGAGGCTGCTACTGCTGCTGCTGCTGAATCCAACACAAAGAAACCCCCTGGAGGCCACCATCAACTCCTCCCCTCCCGTCCCTCCCTGGTATCTGGTGCAAAACCATCCAGCCATCTCCCACCTCCTCAGATCTGTCCCCAGGTTGTGCCATTGTGGAAATCACGTTTAACCCTTTCCACACCTTTTCTGCTGATTTCCATGTTTTATTAACTTACAAATCTAAGTAGAGACAATTATTCCATTCACATGCGTCCCAGGAGCTTACAATTTAATGCCTTGCCTTATTTCTCCTTTATGCTTCTAATGGCACATAAAATCACAGTTTTTATCAGTACTGTTTTTTTTTTTTTAAAGATCTGAATGCATTTTTTTTTGTTCTTAATAAACACATGCACACTGTCCATAAAGACCAGTAAACTTGAAACACATTCAGATCCATAAAATCAAAATAGGAAGATCTGCGTCCAAGGTCAGTAATTTAGATATGCATATAAATACATGTCATTCCCTCCACTGGCTTCCGATTGCCCAACGCATTCAATTCAAACTACTAACATTGACATACAAAGCCATTCATAACGCTGCCCCAAACTACCTCACCGACATGATATCCAAATACCACCCAACCCGTAATCTTCGCTCCTCACAAGACCTCCAACTTTCTAGCTCCCTGGTCTCCTCATCCCACGCCCGACTTCAGGACTTCTCCAGGACTTCCCCCATCCTCTGGAACTCACTACCCCAATCCATCAGACTGTCACCTACCCTCCTCACCTTTAGGCGCACCCTGAAAACCCATCTCTTCAGGGAAGCCTACCTCACCCTCACCTAACAGCCGATCTCCTCCACTCCTCCTACCACTCCATCCCCCACAGCCACTTCCTCCTGTACCACTTTCCCCTCCCTCCTAGATTGTAAGCTCGAAAGAGCAGGACTCTCGAACCCCTCGTGTACTGTACTGTATTGTCTCATGTACTGTCCCCCACTATAATGTACAGCGCTGAGCAAACCTTTTGGCGCTATATAAATACTGTATAATAATAATAATAAATACATGCGTGTAAAGTTAACTGAATGGAAGTCAAATTGTACACATCTAAATGAACGTGTATACATCTATACACAAGCATTTTCATGTGCTTTTCACACATGATTTCTCTGCCAGCTAGATCCTGTGTAGGCGATCAACAGCTTCAAGCATATAGCCATATGCTTGGACCGTAAAAAATGCATATGTGCGGTTTACAGTGCGTTGCGTGTTACTTTTCTGTGTGTTTCGCTTTCATGTTACCTGTATTTTCTGTGTACATGCCATTGGGGAATGGTGCATGCATTTTGTAAGATGATGTAAGCATTGAAATATGCCAACAGGGTCTTTACATGTCCTTCATGCATTGCTATACACTTTCTAGGTAAAGCAAGTAAACTGCAGCAAGCAGGATTACAAAAAACAGCATATAGAAATGCCTAATTTGCTTTAGGTGCAGTAAAGCATGCCTTCAGTGCAAAGGTATAAAAGAGCATATGAGGACACAAAAACTACGTAAAGTTTGGGTATTAGCCCCTCAGCTTTTAGGTAGGATTTTGACTTATGCTGAAGTAATATGGTTGACGCCAGCACTGCAAGGTCACAGTGCTTAATTATTATACAGAATTCTAATCAGTTAATGTCATTTTTCATTAGAATTCATTTATTCATCTGCATCACACAAGTATCTTAATTGTTTCAAAGCAGTTGCTTTATTGGAACAATTAAAAAAAAAAGATGTATTGTATTTTAATTATTTTATGAGCAATGCAATAAAAACCCTGCTTTAAATTATAGCACATAAAGGCACATGCATTTTCCACCACTGAATGTTGTACATTTGACAATTGTATTAACAGCAAAATAATGAAAAATAAAATACATTTACATGAAATGCAAAAATGTTTACTATTAATAATAATAATAATAATAATAACACCAATAGTAACTGTATCTACTACAAATGCTTTTTTTATATATCCAGAAATTTCCTTGTTTTTAAAACAATTTTGCGATAATTTAACACTGATACTTTGCAGTAGGGCAGAAGAGTTTTGTAATCAATAGAACAAATTTCCATGGCGTCATTGTACTCATTATTGAAGGTTCATTAACTCATATGAAACACAGTTCTGGTCAGTAGTGCTGCAATGTATTGTATCTCTGGGGAACTCATAGGCTTTTAATTACTGGGCCAAAGAGTGAATCCTAACAATCCAAGGCAACCTATCATAAATCATCTTACATTATTCCAACTGTTCTAAGCTGATTTGTTGCTGTATGGCTTTATTATAAATAAATATTAAATATGCATAAATCTTGCTCTGTGACAATAATTAAATACCATATATGTGCATATTCTGTGCTCAAAACGTATTGCTTTAAATACAACACAATAACGCACACTTCCTCATAATACCATGCGTTATCTGAATTCTATCCACTGTGCGTTTATCTAATAGTGTACCATTATAAATCTTGGTGAACTGTCCCTTTAAGACTCAGTGCTCCAAAGTGTTAATGTGCAATTTCTTCTCTGTATATACTCATCCAGTGATATCGTGTGACCCCCAGTGTTAGATCCCCTCTTATGTGCTCACCTTGTGGTTTAACCTGAACCATCAGGTCAAACCGCACCTTTCCCTTTAACCCGGGTGGGTATACTGGTGTATCAATCTCCAACTCCTCCTGCACCTCCAAACTCCAAAACGCACCACTTGGACGTAGACCCGAACCACCAGGTCAAAAGCGTGCCTTTCCCTTTGCTGATATATATATCCAACTCCTCCTGCTCCTCCAAACTCCAAAACGCACCACAGAAAATGGAAAAAATGCTCCAGATCGTGAAGTACTATATATCAAATAATTGTAAACTTTATTAAAACTGTTAAAATCTTCCACTCACATTTATTTGGGCTCCTGATGAAGTCACATGATGTAACGCATAGGGCACTCCGATGACGTCAAGCCGTAACCAGAAGTGTACGTACCGCCATCTTGGATAGGGGATCCAATGCAGTTTCATTCACAAAATTACTATACAAAGAGCTATTGATCTTGTAGTGTTCCAGAAGGACACAAATAAATGTGAGAGGGAGATTTTAAGAGTTTACAATGATTTGATATACTTCACCATCTGGATCATTTTTTCCATTTTCTGTGGTGCGTTTTGGAGTTTGGAGGAGCAGAAGGAGTTGGATATATTCCAGCAAAGGGAAAGGCACGCTTTTGACCTGGCAGTTCGGGTCAACGTCCAAGTGGTGCGTTTTGGAGTTTGGAGGTGCAGGAGGAGTTGGAGATTGATACACCAGTATACCCACCCGGGTTAAAGGGAAAGGTGCGGTTTGACCTGACGGTTCAGGTTAAACCACAAGGTGAGCACATAAGTGTGTCGGAGGGGGATCTAACACTGGGGGTCACACGATATCACTGGATGAGTATATACAGAGAAGAAATTGCACATTAGCACTTGGAGCACTGAGTCTTAAAGGGACAGTTCACCAAGATTTATATTGGTACACTATTAGATAAACGCACAGTGGATAGAATTCAGATAACGCATGGTATTATGAGGAAGTGTGCTTTATTGTGTTGTATTTAAAGCAATACGTTTTGAGCACAGAATATGCACATATATGGTATTTAATTATTGTCACAGAGCAAGATTTATGAATATTTAATATTTATTTATAATATTGCGCTGCATTTTTTGTATATTAGTATTTGTATGTGAGAACACTGTATATGTTAGCTGCAATATTTTATTTTTATTTTATCTTTATTTATTTATTATATGTATTTGGATAGGCATATTGTTCTGGAAGTTTTCACATAATATAACGCTGTATGGCTTTGTTCTCTTGCTTTTTAACACTATAAGCCTGACATTCTAATTAGCACAAAAAGAATTAAACCCTCCTCTCCATTAAAGCCAAGAATGGGCCATTTTAGCCTCTGTTTGATTTTGTATTTACATAGTTACATAGTCTGGCAGAAAAAAGACAAAAGTCCATTCATTGCAACTAGAGATGAGCGAATTATTCAAAAATTCGATTCGGCTGATTCGCCGAATTTGCGGAATAAATTCGATTCGATGCGAATTTATTCGCTGCGAATTTAACTTATAAAAAGGGTGTTTCTAGGCTTCAGAGAGCCTTTATATTAGTGCAGAACACTGTACCTTTAATTTAAATGCCCTTGGAGTCTGCTGGGGAAGAGAAATAATACTGTCAGTCAGTATGACATGCAGATGAGTGCCGTCGATCTTAGAATCACCGCACACTTCACTCATTTGGGCAGTCACGGGGCCAAAACCAGAGTGTGGAGCCACAGTGTGGCGGTGGAGGCAGCAGCAATGGGAGGCCATACAGCACCCTATGACAAAATGGAACCCACCAGCAGTGTGAGGAGACCTGAAAGTGGCACATGGCAGAGTGTGGCGATGGAGACAGCAGCAATGGGAGGCCGTACAGGGACCCATGACACACTCTGGACCTGGCAGCAGCATGAGGAGGCGGTACAGGGGCCCATGACACACTCTGGACCTGGCAGCAGCATGAGGAGGCGGTACAGGGGCCCATGGCAGAGTGGCGAAGCGTAAGCAGCTTAAATTGAAGGCCATACACAGGCCTATGTTAAAAAGTCCCCCCAGCAGCAGTGTGGGGAGACGACTATCAAGAGTCCAATGGCAGAGTGGCGGAGCAGAAGCAGCTTCAATTGAAGAAGAAGAGGATGAGGATGAAGAAGAAGAAGAAGAGGATGAGGATGAAGAAGAAGAAGAAGAAGAAGAAGGAGATGAGGATGAAGAAGAAGAAGAAGAAGAGGATGAGGATGAAGAAGAAGAAGAAGAAGAGGATGAGGAAGAAGAAGAAGAAGAGGATGAGGATGAAGAAGAAGAAGAAGAAGAGGATGAGGATGATGAATAAGAAGAAGAGGATGAGGATGATGAAGAAGAAGATGAGGATGAAGAAGAAGAGGATGAGGATGAGGATGAAGAAGAAGAAGAAGAAGAAGAGGATGAGGATGAGGAAGAAGAAGAAGAAGAAGAAGAGGATGAAGAAGAAGAAGAAGAAGAAGAAGAGGATGAGGAAGAAGAAGAAGAAGAGGATGAGGATGAAGAAGAAGAAGAAGAAGAAGAAGAAGAGGATGAGGATGAGGATGAAGAAGAAGAAGAGGATGAGGATGAAGAAGAAGATGAGGATGATGAAGAAGAAGAAGAAGAAGAGGATGAAGAAGAAGAAGAAGAAGAGGATGAGGAAGAAGAAGAAGAAGAGGATGAGGATGAAGAAGAAGAAGAGGATGAGGATGAAGAAGAAGAAGAAGAAGAAGAAGATGAAGAAGAGGATGAGGATGAGGATGAAGAAGAAGAGGATGAGGATGATGATGATGATGAAGAAGAAGAAGAAGAGGATGAGGATGATGATGAAGAAGAAGAAGAAGAAGAAGAAGAGGATGAGGATGAGGAAGAAGAAGAAGAAGAGGATGAAGAAGAAGAAGAAGAAGAAGAAGAGGATGAGGATGAGGATGAAGAAGAAGAAGAAGAAGAGGATGAGGATGAGGATGAAGAAGAAGAAGAAGAAGAGGATGAGGATGATGAAGAAGAAGAAGAAGATGAGGAAGAAGAAGAGGATGAGGATGAAGAAGAAGAAGAAGAGGATGAGGATGAGGAAGAAGAAGAAGAAGAAGAGGATGAGGAAGAAGAAGAAGAAGAAGAAGAAGAAGATGAGGATGAAGAAGAAGAAGATGAGGATGAAGAAGAAGAAGAAGAAGAGGATGAGGATGAGGAAGAAGAAGAAGAAGAAGATGATGATGAGGATGAAGAAGAATAAGAAGAGGATGAGGATGAGGAAGAAGAAGAAGAAGAGGATGAGGATGAAGAAGAAGAAGAAGAAGAGGATGAGGATGATGAAGAAGAAGATGAGGATGAAGAAGAAGAAGAGGATGAGGATGATGAAGAAGAAGAAGAAGAAGAAGAAGAGGATGAGGATGAGGAAGAAGAAGAAGAAGAAGAAGAGGCTGAGGATGAAGAAGAAGAAGAAGAAGAGGATGAGGATGAAGAAGAAGAAGAAGAAGAGGATGAGGATGAAGAAGAAGAAGAAGAAGAGGATGAGGATGAAGAAGAAGAAGAATAAGAGGATGAGGATGAGGAAGAAGAATAAGAGGATGAGGATGAAGAAGAAGAGGATGATGATGATGATGAAGAAGATGAGGATGAAGAAGAAGAAGAGGATGAGGATGAAGAAGAAGAAGAAGAAGAAGAAGAAGAGGATGAGGATGAGGAAGAAGAAGAAGAAGAAGAAGAGGATGAGGATGAAGAAGAGGATGAGGATGAGGAAGAAGAAGAAGAGGATGAGGATGAAGAAGAAGAAGAAGAAGAGGATGAGGATGAAGAAGAAGAAGAAGAGGATGAGGATGAAGAAGAAGAAGAAGAAGAGGATGAGGATGAGGAAGAAGAAGAAGAGGATGAGGATGAAGAAGAAGAGGATGAGGATGATGAAGAAGAAGAGGATGAGGATGAAGAAGAGGAGGAGGATGAGGATGATGAAGAAGAAGAAGAAGAAGAAGAAGAGGATGAGGATGAAGAAGAAGAGGATGAGGATGAAGAAGAAGAGAATGAGGATGAAGAAGAGGATGAGGATGAAGAAGAAGAAGAGGAAGAGGGTGAGGATGAAGAAGAAGAAGAAGAGGATGAGGATGAAGAAGAAGAAGAAGAGGATGAGGATGAAGAAGAAGAAGAAGAAGAAGAAGTAGGATGAAAATAAGAAGAATTCCAGTGCAGCAAAAAGTGTATCTGCAGAGAGCTCCGCTATTTCTGACAGTTCTCTGACAGTTCCTTCACATTTACAGCGGTTGAAACATTGTATCTATTTGTTTCCGAATAAAAACATCTGTATCCTAAATGGAAACAAATAGATACAATGTTTCAACCGCTGTACATGTGAAGGAACTGTCAGAGAACTGTCAGAAATAGCGGAGCTCTCTGCAGGGACACTTTTTGCCGGCTGTAGAAGGGATGAAAATCGGACGATCGGGGAAAATTCGATTCGTGCATCCGAAGTTTGCTAATTTTCGGATTCGGCGCAAATCTAATTTTTCCTAATATTCGAAACGAATTCCACTTCGCCAAGTTCGATTCGCTCATCTCTAATTGCAACCATTAGGAAAAAAAAAAAAGTTAGAATCCTATACCCACAGTTGATCCAGAGGAAGGCAAAAAACCCAGCAAAGCATGATACAGTTTGCTCCTGCAGGAAAAAAAATTCCTTTCTGATCCCCCGAGATGCAATCGGATATTCCCTGGATCAACTTTACCTATAAATATTTTTCATAGGCTTTTTTGAGTTTGGGCAAGGACACAGGGGCCCCATGATCCCCTATTGCCCGGGGGCCCCATGAGTTGTCAGTCCTCCCCTGGTTAGTATCCAGTTATATTCTGTGTACTCCATTGTGCGTTACCTGTGATCAGTTATGACACCAGTCATTTGATGGCTTGACAGTTTGGTTGAGAGCACAAGCAACTAGTTATCATTCACAGAATGCCTTGAATATGCCTATGTTCAGGAAATAATTAAATTGATGGGTTCGGTTCCGCTTTTACAGATATATACCCCTGGCAGTGTTTGGGCTCCCAGTGTAAGGGTATATTTTTTCCAGCCCAGAATTCAGTCCTAAATGTAAAGGGCTTTAAATGGCTATAGAACTTTTATTTTTTATTACCCTGGACCTAGCCTTGTGCTAAAAAAAACAGACCATCATTAGCCTTATCATTTTAAATGTATGTCACAGAAGGGAACAGAAAAAAAAAAGGAAGGGGAAAAAGCAAGCAGTGCCTACCCCCAGAGAACCTGTTGGTGATGATGGGTCCTCTGTTCTGCCTCGACTCATTAAACTGCTCGGTCTCCACCGACACACCTGGTTATAGACCGAAAGCCGCTCACACCTGTGTAACTTAGGCGCTAGTATATTACCATTCCATAATAGTTCACAGAAAATAGGCAAGAGGCAACCGATGATAGGTAAAGTACGGTAAGTAATTTATAGCAAAGTAGAAAAAACACAATACAATACCAATAAACAGGTCAATAAATACATTAGGTTAAATGACAGAAATATGAGCCTCACCTACAGCCATTGACACAGCATTAGTAAGAGCATTAGTAAGAACCGCATCAACTGTGAAAACATGAGTGGCACAAACAAAAAAGTCTCACTGTAACTCTTCAAAGACTATTCAGAAAATGTCCCTGAGTGCACTCTGTGCATACAGCCCTTTAGTGGACAAGCGGATGCATTCTTAACAAATGGGTACCCCTGGAGGTGAATGAAAAGTACCAGGCTCCTAACAGTTAGTGATGGAGGTTTTTTTGTTGGGGCCCTTCGGTAGGTGGTGCACATGTAGTTGTCCCTTTAAGAGTGTACACAAGGGATGGCTGCTAAGTAAGGGACAGCCTCAGTTAGTATTAACTGTGGTCATCAAGCGCTCAAGCTCTGTAGTTCTGCTCACCACTCCCAGTATGCAATGGATCAAGTCCAATACGCTTGATGATCTGTTGTCCCAGAAGTCTTTGTCTTCATTGGTTGTAGGCACGCACGGCTCCAAAATCTGCACGGCTTCAAACTAGCACTCAGGAATTCAGACTTCATATGGTCCTCCATGGCTCTGGCTCAGCACTCATCAGTTTTCTCATTCTCTCTTTTAGTGGGAACGCAGACCCAGACAGCACAGGTCTGCACTCCCTGCATGACACTTCTCAGACTTCTGGTGAAAAAAGATCTGTATCTCTCCTCCCCTTCACACAGATCAGCCTGGGTATTGAAGTTCTGTAGCCAGCCACTTGTATTGCACAGTGCCCCTTTAGGACTAAATTTTTGATGATCCTCAGTGTCTGTATAGCAAATCCTCTCACCACCTCTGATTGGTTCAGGTCCAGTGCAGCCAGGAGGGAGGGGACAGGAGTGAGCAGGGATCACAGAGAGCCACTCAGATGCACAAACAGCAGCGAATCTCAGGGTGAGAGACAGCTGCTGCACACAAAATGAGGATGGGGAGAGGGAAGTGAAGGGAGAGAGGCACATGCACACTGCAGCACACCCAGCTACAAGTATAATAAAGTATACAGTATATAAATAATGATCTAATACACACACACAAGACAAACACTAAATGAAATCAACGAAACTACCCTAAATATAATTTATTCTTTTCTAAGCATCTGATGAGCAATATTGAAAGTTTCTGCAACAGCAAAACGTGGCCAATGTGAAAATCAACTTCACCAAATTCGCTGTTCATCTCTCGATGGTGATGGTGACTGTGTGGAGGTGACCCTGGTTTGTCTAGTGTCCTATGTGTCACTTTTTGGTGTGTCCAGGTTTCTCTCATCTCTTGCTCTCTGTGCTAACAGGGTTTAGTATTATTTAGTAACAGTAACTCACAGCAACATATCACATCTGTAGCGATGAGCATTATGCTGAACACATGGGGTGGTTTCTGAGCTGACAATGACCCAGAGCTACAGCCCAGCAGTGATATAAAATTTTCTAACACTAATGTGGTTTATCCTCAGTGGACACAATCACGTTGCTGGTAGCCATGTTGCTTAAAGCAGCAGTTTTCACACAGCTGAAGGTCTGCACAGACACAATGGGGATCATTTACAAATACCGCGGCATACAAAAGCCAAGCATTTGCTCACAGCATGCAGTCAGTTTTGATCTTTCAAATAAAGCAAATAATCTGATTGGCTGCTACGGGTAATTGAGTTTTTCAAAATCATCCTCAATGAATATTTAGTTCTCAGCTGTGTGTAAACCCATTACCTATAGAGGAATATAGGTAACCTAACCATTTTAAAATGTCAATGATCTCATCACCTGTGTTACTTAGTCACCGTATTTAGAGGCATGACAACAGAATCTAACCTATACAAAACAATCATTTGAAGTCATTAGAGGTAGCAGAAACAAGAACTAAATCTGAGAATAAATGCTTGCGTGAAAATCTAACGCACACTCAGGTAGACCTGATTAGACGCTCCATGTAAGTCTATGGGCATGTGAATGCAAACAGACGTGCGTCCATCCAGGTCCGGAAAAAAATGGAAAAGGACTGTTTCCTTTTTTTTTTTCTTTTTTTGGGACCTAAACGTGGCAGATCAGAGGTAGCCTGATGTGCAGGGGTCCAAATCCAGTTTTATGCAGCCACCCAATCAAATGCAGGTCCTTAAAAGTCCACTTTAAAGAAGCAGAGACAAAGCGAACAGGCATGTATGTCACAAAAAGTGATATCTGTCCTGTCCTACTCTGATTCAGCAACGCTGTTTCTTGGATGTTCTGCTGAATGAACCAGACTTAAAACCAGGGACTCTCCAGCGACTAACATTTTCAAAAGTAGGTCAGCCTCTGTGTTATTTCAGATTTTCTTTAGGCAACCAGTCTACCCAATGCAATATAATAAGGGTTACCATACATGTTACAATCTGCCTATACAATCTTTGTATGATCAACTTTAGGGCAGCTTCGCACTGCCCTGCTGCGCTTTAGGCAAAACGCAACTAACCTGCGATTTTCCTGCTGGTTAGCTGTGCTTTCCCATAGGCTTCTATTAAATTTTCAGAAAGCACACCAAAACCACAGGGATATAATTGAAGTCTATGGGAAAGTGCAGCTAACCCACATGAAAACCAAGGGTTGGCTGCATTTTGCCCAAAGTGCAGTGGGACAGTGTGAAGCCTTCCTTACTATGCCAGAACTATGTAACATGAAGACCTACCTAATCTATCCAATCAATTTGTATCCAATTTAGCAGGCCCTTGCTCAATATAGTTCTTGGTAGATCGAAAGAAGATTGTACAATCAGATTGTAACGTTTGTGGGAGATTTAGATCTACCATCAACTGGGTAGTGCAAGAGCCAGCCCTGATGATAATTGAAGGAGTTGTATAGGTTTGTTGTCATATTACATAATTTTGGTAAATCAAAGAAAATTGTACAGAGATCGTACGATCTGATTTTATAGTGTATGTAATATAAGGACCTACCTATTCTATCCAATCAATTTGTATCCAGTTGGGAAGGCTACAAACTACATAGCTGTTGATTGTGCGGTCCGATTGTAATGTGTGGTTGCAATGCAATGATGTGCATTGTATTAAAGGCTTAGTTCACCCTCATGCACCCTGCCCCCCCCCCCCAATTACAGGAATCTGTAAATAAAAAAATGACAAATCTCATCTGCCACTGCGGCAGATGGACTTCTAGTTTGGATGGGCTGTGAGCTTGTTGATTACTACACTTGTAGTCCATTCACACTCCCTCCAGCTGACAGTCAGGGGCATTTGCCTTGGGTGGCATTTTTCAGGGGAGCGGTGTCGCCGCCCCCCCGGAAGAAAGGTCGTTGGTTCTCCTTATCACCGGGGTTGAGCAGCAGAGCAGAGTGAAGAGAGTGCCTCTCCTTGGAAGAACGGCCGCTGGTTCTCCTGGGCAGCAGAGTGGAGTGAAGGGAGCGCTGCCCCACAGAAGAACGGCCGCTGGTTCTCCTGGGCAGCAGAGTGGAGTGAAGGGAGCGCTGCCCCACAGAAGAACGGCCGCTGGTTCTCCTGGGCAGCAGAGTGGAGTGAAGGGAGCGCTGCCCCACAGAAGAACGGCCGCTGATTCTCCTGGGCAGCAGAGTGGAGTGAAGGGAGCGCTGTCCCACAGAAGAACGGCCACTGGTTCTCCTGGGCAGCAAAGCAGAGTGAAGGGAGCGCTGCCCCACAGAAGAATGGCCACTAGTTCTCCTGGGCAGCAGAGCAGAGTGAAGGGAGCGCTGCCCCACAGAAGAACGGCCACTAGTTCTCCTGGACAGCAGAACAGAGTGAAGGGAGTACTGTCCCACAGAAGAACGGCCACTAGTTCTCCTGGACAGCAGAACAGAGTGAAGGGAGCGCTGCCCCACAGAAGAACGGCCTCTGGTTCTCCTGGGCAGCAGACGGAGTGAAGGGAGCGCTGCCCCACAGAAGAACGGCTGCTTTTTAACGGGCAAGAGACGCAATAACGTTTCAGTTTATCATTCATTCTGCAGACGTTTTCCACGCGTTTCCTTCAATTTTGTGGCACAAAAACGTCACTACTGATTTTTGATTTGTGCCCATTAACTGGACAAAAAACTAATGAACTGTCCAAAATACAGATTTCGAACAATTTTTCAACTAGTATATGTGCACCATTAGTCTATAAAGCATCCTATTACTTTGAATAGGCTGGCAATGTACAAAATAAATTAAAACAAATTGGACATCTCCTTTATTCCAACACAGTGTGTGACTGCACGTTACATTGTACTGTAATTGCACTTTTCTCCATGGGGACTCAAAGCGCTTTATCTGCTGTTGGGGCAGCCATCTTGGCCACACTCAGTAGAATATCATACTAGAGGCAATTAACCTACCAGCATGTCTTTGGAGTGTGGGAGGAAACCCACGCAAGCACAGGGAGAACATGCAAACTTCATGCAGGTAGTCTGCTGGCCATGATTTAAACCGAGAACCCCAGTGCTTCAAAGCAGAATTGCTAACCACTATGCCACAGTGAATGGCACCTTAATACAGGATCATGTGAATAGTGCGTTAACATGCATTGCATTAGTGTGTAGGATGGTTGCCTACAACAGCTAGTTAGGAGTAACTGTCCCAGGCGGGGGAAGGGATTAATCTGTTTTCCTGGGTTTTTTTGGACCCAACCTACCTGCCCTGTGGTGGTAATGTAAGAACAGAAGGCCAGCTACCGAAGGCCCCAGTCGAAGGGAGAAGCCTTTAACTTCCACACGGTCGTTGTTCGGTGTTGGGTTAGGAATGCTTTCACACCGTTCTGCTGGGATAGCAGTCCGCCCAAAGATGGGAGTTATGGACTTCCACAAACAACAAGACAAGGTATGCCTGGGCAACCTCACACTACAATAGTTAGAGATGAACTCTTTGAACTGTTTTGCACTTGAACTGTCATGCTACAGACGTTTATAGTAAAAGTTGTTAACCTTTTCCTGAACCTGGTCTGAAGTTACTTAAAGGGGTTCATGATGGATCAGCTGACAGCTATATGAAGTTGGGTGAGTTATAGCACATACGGGGTGTGAAGCAAGTCCATCCAGAGGTTTAACTCAGCATCAAGAATAGAGGAATTGAAAGTTGCCACAGGTAACCAAGGACTGGTTCAAAGTGTTTCAGCAGCCTGCGTTGATGTGTGGTTCAAGGGCAAGGTGGGGTGTCCTCCAGTAGTGAGGGGGTCAGTGTTCTGGCTCCTTCCCCATAGCACCTGGGGCCAAATGTTATGGAGACCCTCAGCCTAGCTGCATGGTGTGGGATAGAGAGAGCAAGGAGTTAAGCGAGAGCAAGCATGAGGTCTGTGCTATGTGCTCAGCAGGACCCCATTCTGTCACTGGAAGCGAGGTGGCAGAGGTACGCTGGACAGGTGGAGAGGGCATAGGCTCAGCAGTGTCCCTCCTAAATGCAACAGTTCACAGTCAAGGTGTGCAGTGACATGGGACAGCATGTTTTACTGGGACTCATTGTACAATGTACATTCATTGTGCAGGGGGTGCAGGGCTCGTCTCTAAGTAAGGGGCCTGCCTTAAGGTGGATTTCACCTAAACATGGCCACTACCTTGTCCCAGGACATTGATGAGCACGTGCACAGAAAAGTCTCCCATGTGCAGGGCAAGAGACCCTGCCCACTACCTGGTGTAGCCTAAGAACCCCATGGGCTTACAGTCGTGTACTCAGCAAGTAGGGATCACCTGCCGGAATCCGCACCAACCCAGCCTGCAAGCGCATGTTACTCAAATGCACGTCAAGACAGGTAACTGTGCATGGTGCATACAATGACAATGGTCAGCGTTAAATGCCATTTTAATCTTCCATTCCTTATTATTCCAGATAAACATTTCTCCTGGTAGTTACTCTGTATGAGGATTGCACTTAAAGTGTTACTAAACCCACAACAATTAAAACAGTCTATATATGCAGTAATGCATACTTGTTATGCTCACTGTGGAACCTAAGGGGTTAATCCTCCACATTGTGTAAAATGACTGATCCTGTCTTCTCTGACCCTCCCCTTACTCTACTGTCCCCAATCCATCTGATGCTAGAACAGAGCTCTGGGAGTCGCTCTGCACATGCTCATTTTAGTGTGTATTGCTAGAAAGTATTTTTTTAATCTTTGGAAGGGTGCATGTGATCAGCACAGTGCCAATCAGAATGGTCCAGACAGAGAGTTAGAGGTTATGCAGCCTCATAGGACAATCAAAGCAGAATGAAAACTCCTCCTACAAGCTTTAACCAGTGCTCAGCTGGACACTGATAGAAGTCACAAGACTGCTCTAAGCCCTGGTTCACATATGTGCGTTCCTGCAGGCCGCGTTTTGCACGAGCACGAGAGCCCATGCATTTGAGTGGACTCCCATGTCCTGTGACATGCACAGAAGAAGTCTCTGCACTTATTTGGAAACCGCAGCCTGCACAGGAACCTCGGTTCCCAGTCCGGTTGCGTTTTCCAATGCAGGTGGCGAGCCATTCGAATGAATTGCACCTGCCCGCAGGTCCGCATTCTCCTGTGTGAGTGGTGCGGCTGCACAGATTTTGTGCGGATCTGCAGCGGCACCACCCACACATACTGTCTGTGAACCTAGCCTCACTGCTGATGAGAAAAGGTATTTAGCAGTTTATATTTACTAAAATAATTGCACTTCCATGTTCTGTGTACTGTGGGAGACCAGATATAATTAGTAACACTTTAACAGGTCATAGAACTTATATTTTGTGTAATGCTGGTTCTTACCCAATGACTGGCATTTCCTCAATTAAAAGGTCGAGGCTGCTGTTTTGTATGTTTTTATTTTATTTTTTTATGTTGGTTTTTGTACTGTTACTGTTTTTGTGTAACATTGCAAAAATTCAAATAAAAAGAATTTGACAAAAAACAACAACATTTCTTCTGGTAATGGCTGAGCTGTAATGAAGTGTGACATGCTGCATGAGGATCTTTGTCTTTGGCACTGCAGGGGTTAAACCAGTATCACACCAGCAGCGCAGCGTGTAGCATTTTCAACCTGCCAGCGCGGTTTGTGCATTCGGTTTGCATAGCAGACATGTCAGTGTGATTCTTACACTACCTCCCCCGGGCTATCACTTCTTACACCAGCACACTATGCTGATCAATCCTAGATATCAGCTGCTTTGTGCACCAACTTTGCCAGAAGACATCCAGGAATCTACCCGAATCTGATACAGTGAACTATCAGGTATTTAGCTATTCGCTGAACATTCGCAGACCACTGTATGGTTGTCTTTTCCTGCCACGATGGGTGATTTTTTTTTCATTGCCAAGAATTGCAGGCAGGCATGAAGGAGACCTTGTCTACATTTTAATGTCAAAGCCCAGGCAAAGAAAGGACTGCAGCAGCCCCCACCCCCCATCATTTATATGCAGCGTTGATTATGTAGGATAATACTGATGGATAGCAAACAAATATTCCAGGAGAAACTTTTTTTTTTTAAAACATAAAATACCATAAAATAATTTTTTTTATGTGACTGTGAAATTTTTGCTGTGCTATATTTTTCATGATGCTATTTCATATACAGATATAAATTCTCCTAGCCACTCTCTGTATAATATTTGCAGAATAATCACACAATCACATAATCAAATCACACTTGCTGAATGACTGCTAACATAAAATCAAATACAGGAAAAGACATAAAGAAAGTAGATTATTTTCAATTAAGATTGGCTGACCCACAGAATTAAAGAGGCTGTTTTATAAAGCATTTGTATAGCAGTTAGCCTGGTGAAAGTGTATGTACATTTATTCTGTGAGAAATGGGCAAAAAACGAATGTAAAAAGGCCATATCCTGTGCCCTGCAAATGTCAATCAGTCATTTCAAATAAAGAGGGGTATCAGACATTGAACGGTTGCTAAGATGGATGAGCCTGGAAGCAGCATTCATAATAGACTGAAGGGGGGATAGTCTATGTAAATGTAAGCCAATGAGGAGTGTTCTGCCCTCGCTACACATTTCTCGACATGCAGCTAAACCCTCCTATTCTGCAATAAGCCAGACTGAATGTTATCTTGAAGCTTTATTAACAAAACAGGGTGGGTAAAACTATTAGGAAAAAAAACAGATGAGAAATACATACCATCAATGTAATAAGTACAGAAAACACAATGAATAGTTAGGCTATACTGTAGATGGTGATAAGTGATTCTCACCAGCGATGCTCCTGTTAGGGGATAAAAAAGAATGCAAGTTCCAGTTAAATATATGCTCTGATAGCTGGTTCCTTCTCTCCCAGTCTCTAAGATGGAGTCAAAATTCCCAAGAAAAATCAATTCCCTTTCTCTCAGAATTATAGGTATTTTAATAATACATAACTTGTATTTACAGAGTCTCTAATTTCTGTAAAACAGTATATTTATTACTGGCTTCATCTAGTGGCCGAATTTGATATTGCAGGAAGGACAACTTAATATATTCCCCTGCTGGAGGCAGAACAAGGAGGGAGTTGCAGTAGTCAAGGCAAGACATAACCTGAGAGTGAATTAAAAGCTGTGTGCTGTCATTGGTTAGAAAGAGGCATATATTGGAGATATTATGGAGGTTGAGGCAGCAGGTTTTGGGGACAACCCGATAGTTGTGCAATTGATTTTGGTTAGTAGTTTGAGACCAGGTTAGTGATGTAGCTGGGGGTCGAGTTGTGGATGGCTTTGTAAGTTGTTGTTCACATCTTGAACTTAATTTGCTGGGTGAGTGGTAGCCAGTGGAGGGATTGACAGAAAGGGGTAAGCAGACACTGAGCAGTTGGTGGGGTGGATGAGTCTGGCAGCAGCATTCCTGATGGACTGAAGAGGGGATAGCCTGTGTAAACGTAAGCCAATGAGGAGGGAGTTGCAGACGTCAAGGTGAGAGATGACCAGGGAGCAAGTTAACAGCTTTTTGGTGTCATTGGTTAGGAAGGGGCCTATCTTGGAGATGTTGTGGGGGTTAAGGTGGCAAGCTTTGGACATTGATTGGATGTGAGACTGAAAGGATAGTTCAGAGGTCAGGATTACGCCTAAAACCTTGGCATGTGGGGACAGGTTGATAGTTGAGCTATAGATTTTGACGGAGATGTCAAGGGAAGGGGCACGTGGGGGAGGAAATATTATGAGCTTGATTTTGGATAGACTGAGATTGAGAAAGTGGTGTGACATCCAGACTGATATGTCAGTCGGTAAATTAGTGATGCATGTGGTGACTGATGTCATGAGCTGAGGGGTATAGAGATAGATTGGGGTGTCATCAGCATAGAAATGATATTGAAAGCCATGGGAGCCTATCAGCTGACTCAAGGAGTAGGTGTAGATCGAGAATACAAGAGGTCCAAGAACAGAACCTTGGGGAGCCCAGATGAATACAATACAATACAGGAGGAATAAGGACCCTGATCATTAGAGCTTACAATCTGAAAGGAGGGTCAAGGGATGGAGGAAGTAAAATTACAGTTGTTAGGTGGAGGCAGGATAGGCTTGTCTGAAGAGATGGGTTTTCAGGGATCACCTAAAAGTGGACAGAGTGGAAAATATTTGGGCAGATTGGGGTAGGGAGTTCCATAGGATAGGAGAAGCTCGGAAGAAGTCCTGGAGGGGAGTGTGGGAGGAGGTGAGAAGGTCTTGGGAGGAACAAAGAGAACGATTAAGGCTGGCCATACATTATACAATTATCTTCCAATTTTCTGCCCAATTTCCTTTAGATTTACCTTCAACTGTGTAGTGCAAGGGCCTGCCTAATTGGATACAACTGAAAGTGTTGTTTAGGTTTGTCCTCCTATTATATGGTTTTTGGTAAATCTAAACCAAAAATCTCCAGATAATTGTATAATGTATGGCCAGCCTTAGTTGGTATTTTGAGACTCGGTTAGTGATGTAGCTGGGGGCCAAATTGTGGATGGCTTTGTAAGTTGATAGTATTTTGAATTGTATTTTTTGGGTGAGTAGAAGTCAGTGGAGGGATTGGCAGAGAGGGGTAGCAGACACTGAACGGTTGATAAGTGTTGGTTATGTGTTAGAGAAGACACTGGTAGCTTGTGATGAGGCAGAACTGGTAAAACTGTTTTACTTGTGTGGCTTAAGTTGCAAACATACAGAACAAATTTCAGCAGACATCTTGGATTTGAAGAGAGGAAAGAGAACCAACAAGTTTTACACATATGCACAACTGGTAACCTTAGTGTACAGTGCCATCTCCTAGTCAAGTGATATTAACACACAATACTATATAGTACATGCTGTTGTATCTCCAACAATAAGGTGGATGAGTTTGGCAACAGCATTCATAATGGACTGGAGGGGGGAATCACTCAAAAGAATCAATAGGTATGCATTTGCATTTGTTGAAAAGAACTAAGGAATGCTTTAAATTTTTAGCAAATGAAATAAAAGTTATTTGTTAGGGATTACATGCAGCACAACAAAGCAAGAAGCACAGCATGTAAACGTACTGAGAAAATATGGCTGCCCCGTGTTAACTTCATGTTCATCATTTTATGCTATACATATACACAAGGTTTTAAAATCAGATTATTATGTTAAAGTATGGCTGGTTTAACCACTTGCGGACATTGCATTGCAGGGGGGTGGCCCATGCAGGGAAAGCCACGTACTGATATGCCCCTGCCTGCTTCCGGGTTTAGGGCGTGCTCCTGCCCTCCCCCCACTGACACCCGCTGTCATTATACACAGTCTGTCAGCAAGTCCCGGCCAATGATTCATGCCCGGGACCTGCTTATCTCCTGTGTCCAATCACAGCCCAGAGCCCTGTGTTTGCATTTAATACAGGGCTCTGCACAGAGGAAACAAACAATCTCACTGTTTCTCATTCCTGCTTTGCAAAGAGATCTTAGTAAAAGCAGCACATAATACACACTGGTAGGCACACATTTAACACTAGATATTAACCCCTTCCCAGTCAGTGTCATTAGTACAGTGGCATTGTATACTATTATCACTGTTCACTGTATTAGTGTCGCTGGTGATGTCAGTGGCAGTTAGTCAGTTCCCCCCCCCCAGTGTCAGTTAGTGTGAGATTGCCCGCTGCACTATCACAGTCTCATTATAAGTTGCTGATCTCCGCCAATACTAGTATATTGTAAAAAAAAAAATTCCAGTATATATACCATAGTTTGTAGACGCTATAACTTTTAGGCAAACCAATTAATATACACTTATTGGATTTTTTTTAATCAAAGACATGTAGCAGAATACATTTTGGCCTAAATATATGAAGAAATTCGTTTTTTTTAATTTTGTTATTGGATATGTTTTATAGCAGAAAGTAAATAATATTGTTTTCAGAATTCTTGGTCTTCTTTTTGTTTATATCTCAGAAAATAAAAATAATTCTAAAACAGTGTAGCACTCCAAAAAATGTAAGTGAAAACCCAGCTATTACCTCGTGAAACTAAATACATCTACAAACTAAGTGTGTCCACAAAAAACACAAATCGACTCAATGACAATCAGAAAAGTATTTCATACACATAAATCAAATACAGGGGCGGACTGACCATTTGGAAACTCGGGCACTGCATGGACATTAAGGGGATAAAATCATCCAGAGCTTAAGTGGATTAAGAATGGTCTATTTAACTAAAAGAAAAACCTTTTTTTATATTTTGGATGGGTTAGGGCAGCGGAAATAGAAATTGTCTTGGTGTCAGTGGGAGTAAACAATGCATCTTTGATATTACGGGGAGGAGGAGAGCTCCATTGTTGGTGTCCCTTGGAGAAACAGTGCCCCATCGTTGGTGTCAATAGAAGAAATAGTGCCCGTTGTTGGTGTTAGTAGGAGAAATAGTGCCCTGTTGGTGTCAATGGGAGGAAAAGTGCCCTATCGTTGGTGTCAGTATGCAGAATAGTGCCCTATTGTTGTCGTCAGTAGGTGTAATAGTGTCCCACTCGTTGGTGTCAGTGGGAGCAATTCTTAGTTGTTGGTATCAGTGGGAGTAATAATACCTCATGGTTGGTGTCAGTGGAAGGAATAGTGCCTCATCATTAGTGTCAACGAGGGAGTGTCAATGGCCAGATTGCAGCCAGTTGCTTATGAATACAGTTGCAAGAAAAAGTATGTGAACCCCTTGCGATTACGTGGAGTTTTGCATGAATTGGGCATAAAATGTGCTCTGAACGTCATCTAAGTCACAACAATAGAAGAACACAGTCTGCTGAACATAATACTACACAAACATTAGATGTTGCCGTGGTGTAATTGCACATAACATGTAAACATTCACAGTGCAGGGAGGAAAAAGTATGCGAGGCCCTAGCTTAATGACTTCTCCCAGAGCTAATTGGAGCCAGGAGTGAGCCAACCTTGACTCCAATCAGTGTGATGATATTGGATGTGTTGCTGACAGCTGTCCTGCCCTTAAAAAACACACACCTGTTTTGGGTTTACTGGTTTCAAGAAGCACTGTCTGATGTGAACCATGCCTCACAGAAAAGGGCTCTCAGAAGACCTACGATCAAGAATTGTTGACTTGCATGAAGCTGGAAAGGGTTACAAAAGTATCTCCAAAAGCCTTGATGTTCATGTGTTGATGGTAAGACAGACTGTCTACAAATGGAGAAAGTTTAGCACTGTTGCTACTCTCCCTAGGCATGGTCGTCCTGTAAAAATGACTGCAAGAGCACAGCGCAGAATGCTGCATGAGGTAAAGAAGACTCCCAGAGTGTCAGCTAAAGACCTACAGAAATCTCTGGCACATGCTAACATTTTTGTTGACACATTTACAATAAGGAAAACATTAAACAAAAATGGAGTACATGGGAGGACATCACGGAGGAAGCCATTGCTGTCCAAAAAGAATATTGCAACACGTTTGAAGTTTGAAAAAGAGCACCTGGATGTTCCACAGCACTACTGGCAAAATATACTGTGGACAGATGAAACCAAGATTGAGTTGTTTGGGAAGAACACACAACACTATGTGTGGAGAAAAAAAGGCACAGCACACCAACATCAAAACCTCATCCCCACTGTAAAACATGGCGGAGGGAGCATCATGGTTTGGGGCTGCTTTGCTGCCTCAGGGCCTGGACGGATTGTTGTCATTGATGGGAAAATGAATTCCAGAGTTTATCAAGACATTTTGCAGGAAAACGTACGACCATCTGTCCGCCAACTGAAGCTCCGCAGAGGATGGGTGATGCAACGGGACAATGACCCAAAGCATACAAGTAATTCAACAAAACAATGGCTGCAACAGCACAGAATACGCCTTCTGGAGTGGCCCAGTCAGAGTCCTGACCTCAACCCGATTGAAATGCTGTGGCATGACCTTAAGAGAGCGATTCGCACCAGACATCCCAAGAATATTGCTACACTGAAACAGTTTTGTGAAGAGGAGTGGTCCAAAATGACTCCAGATCGTTGTGCAGGTCTGATCTGCAACTACAGGAAACATTTGGTTGAGTTTATTGCTGCCAAAGGAGGGTCAACCAGTTATTAAGTCCAAAGGTTCATATACTTTTTCCTCCCTGCACTGTGAATGTTTACATGTTATGTGCAATTAAACCATGGCAACATCTAATGTTTGTGTAGTATTATGTTCAGCAGACTGTGTTCTTCTATTGTTGTGACTTAGATGACATTCAGAGGACATTTTATGCCCAATTCATGCAAAACTCCACGTAATCCCAAGGGGTTCACATACTTTTTCTTGCAACTGTAGACTGTAGAGGTGTGGGGTTGAATGATATTGTCCATTTAATAGGAGTTTTCCATCTTGAGCAAAACAAATTATGTCCAGCAGTTGGATTTCCCTCTTGTTCTCTTCTGCTGTGTCTGCTAAAAACATTTAAAGCAATGCTCATTCTTTTGTTGGCCTCATGCCACCATTTTTATGTATCCAGACAGACTCCAAAGACCCAGCTATTACAGATCATACAGGATCAAATCTAGTCTTAAAGAGTCAAACTGAATATTTTAACATTGTTAATGTATTGGCCCTGCCAAGGTTGAAGTTGCACTCTTCCATATTCAGTGGGCAGCTAGGCTGTAGCCATCCTAAGTTCTGATTGTTGTTATTTTCTGCATTCATTGGGTTTTTCCAAAGCCTAGGTGATTGTTTGCTTCTGCCTATTGTTGGTGAGTGTTCCTCAGCAGACAGGTCAAGAAGATACAATATTATGGGCTATGAATATTTATTTCATCCTGGCCAATGACTAGGAAGTTTACTGCTAATGGTGTCCTCTTAGATTGTAAGCCTCTTGGGTTGTAAGCTCTAATGAGCAGGGCCCTCTGAATCCTCCTGTATTAATTTGCATTGTAATTGTACTGTCTGCCATTATTTTGTAAAGCGCTGTGTAAACTGGTGGCGCTAAAGAAATCCTGTATAATAATAATGTGGGCTGGGGAGGGAGATAAATATTTGGGAAACCCTTCTAGAAGGGTCTCTTAGTCTTCAGAATATGTCTAGAGAGCACACAGTAAAGAGCCCTTCTTTGCTTCTTAGGCCTGCTGCCTGGGGAAGCTTCTGAGTCCCAAGGAATGGATGTGGGCCTTTTTAGGCCCTAGAAGATAGGAAGGTGGCTAAAGGGGAGCACTTTCAGAAAGCTCACTCAATCCATTGGTCTCAACAGAAAGGCACTCTTGAAGAATTACTGATCTCAGCTTAAAGGCTTACCCTTCTGTGAGAGGGGCTGAAGTTACTTCTATTCGATCGGAGGGATTTTTATGGGCTGATTGGCTATCTGGTAAACACTATCCCTCTCTTTCCCTCTTGGACACTGAGCCAATAAAACCTGCAAAGATTGACAGCATGGATGTCATTCAGTCGCTGCTATTAGGTCATGGGGTACTTTGGGGCAGCTGTAGACTAGATCACCAATAGCAAGACTAGGAGGCCAATTAAACTCAATGTTTCCTTAGGAGTTCATTGCTACAAATACACTAAAACACAGTCTAGAGAAACAGCCTACCATCTGAATGCCTCCAACGCCTCAAATTGCCAGTATTCTTATTCTCTGATTGGCCTTCATTCAGAGCCTGTAATAATGTAGGAAAGGGTTCCCTGGTTCCAGGCACTGTGCACTGTAGTTCCCAGAGTAGAAAGTCACATGGAACAAAATCATGTGACAAAAGGTTGCAGATCCACCCATTACAGACTTGCTGATAACATCAAGCTCAGAACAAAGAGAGCTGACTTGCTAAGTTTACAGCTGCAGTGTTTCCAGGATGGCTTCTGTAGTTTACCGGCCAATTTTATTAGAATCTTGGAAATGTTAATTAAAATACACCTGTCTCAAGAAAATTATGGAGTTGCCGTTGCTACTTCTCTGAAAATACTGGTTGCCTTTTTTGTTACACCAACCCTCCGGCTGTAGTGCTCTATTAGCCAATGACCTGATACAACTGTACAGATCAGAAAGTGATTAGTGGCCAGGCAGATTGGATTTTTAAGAATGGCAGATACCTTGTTTCTCTCATGGTTGGTTCCCTTTAAGGGTCTCGAAACTTACGTCCATCTGGACCGTATAGGATTACAGTCACCTTCACTGGCAGCCAGCTTGCTGGTAATCTTCTTAGCGATTTAACAAACTGTATATTCATAATTGTGTCTCCCCAGTACAGGCAGAGATTATGTTGTAGGATGTTCAGTTTGTTGCTCTGTTTCAGAGAGTTGGGAGTGACTAAAGCAGTAAAATATGTTTCCATCCAACTGATACTGTTCTCTGTTTTCTGCTACCTCTAAAAGAACAACAGGATACTTTACTGCCTTTCCACTAAATGGACAGTGAGAAATGCTCAATGTAGCAGTTGTTATTACACTGTGCGTGCGAGGGCGAAGCAGGGCCGGTGTTATAATTTGTGGATATGTTCTGTTGGTGATCCTGGTACTTGATGGCCTTTGTAGCAAATAGCTGTCTTCTGGATTAATTGCACACTCAGAAAATTACTTTTATTGATCTGCCATTTGCTTTGGTGTCCAGGAAAGGCAGTTGCAGGCAAAATTACATTCAGTTCATTTTTAGCATCAAAACTGTGTATAAATAGACTGGATGAGGGCCAAAAGGATGCTGTTCATGATCTCATCATGGATATTATTGGAAAGATCTATTAAGATGGGAGATTCATGGATGGGACCTCTCCTTCACCATTTCATGTTAAAAACAAATTTTCTCACAGTAAGGTCTGCCTTTCCTTGAGCCTTTGATCAAAAGTAGATAGAGTTCAAAAGGACCCTCATCTTCACTGAGGTAACAAGTTTGCCTGGACTTCTCATCTCCTAGTCTATAAATCCATTGACACGCTTAAGCTCTTAAAACTGCAGAATTATTCTAATTATTTACAAAAACCACTACTAATGCCATTGAGAAAATCGGGCAAAAAATGCCGCTTTTGGAACGACCAACCGACAATGTGATCGTTAGTACACATTTTTCGAAAGCTGATCGCGACAGTTCATTGAAATTATTTTTATCGTACAATACCAGAATGAACGATTTTTATTTAATCGTACAATATCCGTCCGAAAAAAAATTGAGTTACCAAGACTGCTCATGCTCGAAAATAAAGAATACATTACAGTACAATACATTACATTCCTTCTGAAATTGTATTCTGTACAAGAATTTTTCGTAACTTGGTAACCTTTTCATTGGCGATATGAGACTAGCATGCAAAAAAACCTGGATGACCATTCATCCAATATTCTCATTGTGTTTACGAGGCTTATTCAAGAAAAATAGTTAATAGCATTCAGTTCCGGGACAAGGTCATACAGTGCCCAGGGTGAAGATGCCAAACTGCCCCAGTCCACTTTCCTCTTCTCCTCCAGTGTATTATGCGAAAGACTTTGTGTCTTTTTAAAACAAAAATATTTAAAACATTTTAAAAGAAAATAAAATGTTATTTAGGTCAAAACAGAACCCACTCACACATTTTAACAATATATTATAACCCCCACATTAGTAGCTAGTGGCAGTGCTATTAGCACCTCCCCCATTTACCCCTTCCTGCATTGAAGGTCAGTGATAGTGTTCAATTCCGGATTTAGACCTTGGAGGGACTGCGGCACATCAAGTCTGGGGGCCCCTCAATACTGAAATTTAATTATATGACAAATAAAAAAGTGAACTGAAATGAAAAATAAAACACATTTTTTTCTAAGAATAGATTTGTTAGGTTCCGATGAAGAAACTTGTCTGATTTTGTTTTCTCAATTTTATTGACTGTAAGAATATACATTACACAGGTAATCTGGACTGGTAAGTCCTACATCACAGTTATGCATAGCACTACAACATTTCAAAAAGTCTTTCTTTCTGTACTTAGCATCTGTAAAATCTTTAACTAACTCATCAAACTGTAGTGTCCTTTTATGAAACCGAGATCAGCGGCTGTGACAATCGCGGCGTCAGACCCCAGCACTTCTCACCAAACTTGTGACCGAAGGACTAGCCAATCTACAACTGTGCTGTCACGTGCGTAACAACGCCACGCCCAGCACACAGATTTTCCAGCTAATGAACCACAACCTGTGTCCTGAGCGCAATTGTTACTGGGTCAGGTTAATTACGCAATTAACCCTTCACACTGCCACCACCTCCTTTTTGTACAGAGAAAGAGGAAACTCTGTAATATCAGCAATAACACTATGATGTTTGCATAAGCGACGGTATACCACTGTCACCGCAGGCATAGATATACCGAAGTTTAAAACACACACACAGTAGCGCTTTTCAGAGGCAGGGATTCTTAGTTTGCATTAAAGAGCTTTAGAAACAGTTCAACACTTTCAGAAAGTAAGATTTATTACTAAAAGGTCAAAAGGGTGCAATAAAAATATTTACAGAAAAAGATGTAGCCAATATATATTTATATAAATATACAGAGAGCAATAACACAGCAAAGAGATAACAGAAAGGAATTTAGATAGATAAGGTACTTGCCAAAAGCCTTGGGGTAAGCAGTTTTCAAGTTCAGAGCAAAAGGGCCATCTCTCAGAGTTGGTTCCGATGTTACAAGGGAGAATCTTCAACTTCAACCAGCTTACCTTCAAGCATCACAGCCTTTATCTAGGAACTCAGCAGGGTGTCTCCCTGAAGCAGAGAACCAATCGCCTCATTTGGGGAGGAGGTTGTATAGGCGGGGAGCTCAGGCTATGACCAAAGCCATCATAAATTATACTATGGTCAATAACTTTTCCTAGGTACATATAACATTCTATCCATGAGTAGATTAATACCCAGAAGCATCTGCTGAATGGTTAGATATGAAATATGACATACCTGCTTGAATGGTTAGGGAGATATAATTTTCTGCTTTCCTGTATATGTCAGATAGGGGGTGTAATGTATCAGGCGATTTGTATTAGAATGAGCCATCCGAATAAGTGCTCCATGTTTGTGTAATTATTTCCTATTTGGAGATATAAAATTATATGGAAAACTGGGTTTTAAAATGTAAGTCTGTTTTACGACTCCCTGGAATGTCTTTTGAAGTTCAGTGAGGGCTCAGTTTATGGCTTTATGATCCCTTCTCCAGCAAGAGTCTCGCAGACAGAGGAGCACCAGCTAGTTGTGGGATTTATAACCATGACGCCCTCCCAATGAGTTTGCTGCCCTGTGATCTGCATCAAACAGACCACGTCACTTAACAGAGAGGGAGGGGGGATATCGGAGGAATCTGATTTGGGAGAGAGAGATGATACAAAATGGAAGATTCTTAACAAGATGGATGACCGGGTCCATCTCTGTATGCACAATTGCTACAGCGGCGATCCTGAGGATCGTTGCTGATCTCAGATCATTAGTGGTTTAGGAAACATAGATGATCAGTAGATAACATGTTCTCCGCTGATCATCTCAGCACACAGATGGCCAGTGTATGAAGCAGCGATGTCAGCCCTTCACTGGCGATCTGTGATCTCCCTCCAGATTCTCCAACCCAGAGGTGGAGAATCGGGGGAACCGCAAATGAAGCAGCGATAATTTACCTCTGCTTAGTAAACAGTGTTTGACTGATCTCTTACTGTAATCTCGCGAGAATATAGTAACACCAGCTGTTTTCCAGCGTTCAAAGCATTTGTAGATCGCTTCTCTCCTCATTCAGAGAAGTGATCTACACTGCTTCATAAAAAGGCATTCAGAGGAGAACTGTCTCCTCTGAGAATGCCGGAGAACTGAGCAGCGGTCATTTACCACTGCATGTTAAAAGGACACCTGTATCTTCTTGAGAACACTGCTGTCAACAATCAGAAGCCACAGAGCACTCAGTCTTTCATGAAGCATTGTGGTTCTCAGATAATTCTTTATCAATTTGCTGCTTAACCTTTCTCCCAAACAACTAGTGAACATCATACTGAAATATATTCTAAAAGCTACATTAACACCTGGAAAGTTATCAGCAAGCCTTTCTGCATGAAGTAAAACTGCCTGTTGCGAAAGATGGAGACATGAATGGAGCTTAGCAAAGGCTGCAAATTGGACAATTTCCTCAACAAACACACTACTGAAGTCTTGAAAGAAAATAAGTTTTGTTTTTTGTTTTTTTAAAGGAAGTCTGGAGCTTCTTCTGGAGGGGGGCCAGGGCAATTGTCCCTTTTGCCCCTCTATAGATTCAGCACTGGTAGTGATAAAACTCTTCTGGAGGGGGGCCCGCAGCAATTTTCCCTTTTACCCTCCTATAAATTTAGCACTGGTAGTGATAAAACTCTTCTGGAGGGGGGCCGGGGCAATTGGCCCTTTTCCACCCCTATAAATTCAGCACTGGTAGTGATAAAACTTTTTTTAGCAGGTTGCTCTGTCTGTGGCAGTTAGGCCATCCATTGGTGTGGACAAATCTGACAAATAGTAGGTGCCAATCATTTGTATCATTTAGGAGATAAGTCATAGCCAGGTATGAGCTTGGGGATAAAATCTTTTAGGAGGGATGCAGTATACTGAATCTTATTCCTTTTATGATAGAGCTACCTAGTAGTAGTTTGTTACATTTCTGTAATTTTGAACGTTTCATAGCTTTTTTAAGTCACTTCTTCAATTCCAGTGATTGAAACCAAAGGAGTGTCTTGGAGAAGCTACAAAACATATTCAGGATTAGCAATGAGCTATCCCCACCAGCTAAACCCACCAGAGCTATCCCACCAGTCATAAGTGGTAGAGGCATTCCCTACTCCGCAGCCGTGAGTATACAGGGTACTTGGTGAGGAATGCCCCCACCACTTATGACTGGCTTCCCCCAGTAACAGCTTCTTAGCAGGATAGCTCAGGTGAGTTCAGACTTGTGTCCAACCACACCTGAGCTCATCCCTGTTCACCATTAAAGAACATGTCCAGTTGGATGTGACTAGTTACTACTGGCTTTACCATGACCTGGATAAGTGAGAACCTTCACAGACAGTTTTTGGTGGAGTTCTTCTTTTGAGGTGGAGTTAACAAAAACAAAACAAAAAATCCAAAATAATGACAAGCAAAGGTAAAACACTGTATAATTACCTTAATATAGCAAGGGCCTTCAATAATGCTGTGTATACCTTAATTACCTTTACAGCAAAAAGCCGCATCTTACAGGTATGCATACTTCCATATATCCTGTAGGAAACGATGTACAGTTGGCAATACACATTACATAATTACCTGTACGATTATGTTTTACCTTTATCTATTTCCACATTTACGCAGTTAGGCTCTTTGTTTCCTCCTCTAGAGAATGCTGTGGATTTCTGTCCCCATGACAAAATTCCTTTGTGATTAAGAGCTTAGACTGAGAATGTCTCAGAGAGTTTCATAACGGATAAGCCTTTGCCGTTTAATTATGTCCTACATTCAATGTTTGAGCTAAGATGAGTAAACTTGAAAATATAAACTCTGGAGTTTAGTGTTCTGTATCAGGTTTGCCATTAGTATCAGGAGTAATTAATCCTAACACTGAAATCTGTAGGATGAATGTTGGTGCAAAGATTTTAACTTGGGGATTGTATGTATGTAGAACAGCCTTTCTCAACCTTTTAACCCATACAATGTATTTATCGGGGATCAGTAAGAAGAATATCCCTTACATTGGTGGTCAGTGGGAAAAATGTTCCTTGCGTTGGTGGTCAGTGGGACAAATGTCCCTTACCTTGGTGGTCAGTGGGAAAAATGTCCCTTACCTTGGTAGTCAGTGGGAACAATGTCCCTTACCTTGGTGGTCAGTGGGAACAATGTCCCTTACATTGGTGGTCAGTGGGAAAAATGTCCCTTGTATTGGTGGTCAGTGGGAAAAATGTCCCTTACCTTGGTGGTCAGTGAGAAGAATGTCCCTTACCTTGATGGTCAGTGGGAAAAATGTCCCTTATATTGGTGCTCAGTGGGAAAAATGTCCCTTGCATTAATGGTCAGTGGGAAAAATGTCCCTTACCTTGGTGATCAGTGGGAAGAATGTCCCTTACGTTGGTGGTCAGTGGGAAAAATGTCCCTTGCATTAGTGGTCAGTGGGAAAAATGTCCCTTACCTTGGTGGTCAGTGGGAAGAATGTCCCTTACCGTGGTGGTCAGTGGGAAAAATGTCCCTTACCTGAGTGGTCCATGGGAGGAGTCCCTTACAGTTGCGATCAAAGTGAAGAATGCTCCTTTCATTGAAAGTCAGTGGGAAGAGTGTCCCTCTTATGAGGCAACTAGAAAGATCATTGTTAGTATGCTGCTGGCTATGCCAAGTGGTGTTGGCCTTGGCATTATGAAGTCATTATCGGATAAGAGCTCACTCAACTGCAGCTCGAAGAACTCTGGCTGAGAATGGCTGAGGTAGAATACACATGTATAAGCTACAAATTTCAAAATAGGTCAAAATGAAAGATACGTTACATATACACTTGGTCTTAAAATCACTGTGCCATACACTGTAATACACAGCACAGCACACCATCTACACTGTATACTGGGAAGGTCATCTTCAACACTGTAGACAGCGCAACACATCTTCTACACCATAGGATCCAAATATTTCGTGCTCAGTTACAGATACTTGTACCTGTGCACCCAAAGCTGGGTGCTGGCTCCTCAGTGGTTCACTCTCTGCCTCACAGTTCAGTACTAGTGAAAAGGAAAGGTAGCCTCACTTCAAATGAAAAGCCATGGTTGAAAATTCAATATATATTCCAGTGCAAGAGAAATAACCTGAACTTGATGCATTTCACTCATATTGAACTTATTTGTAGAGTCTCTACAGCACATCATCTACACTACACTAGAAAAAAGCATTTTTATTTTTGCATCCTGACATGAGAGCAAAGGTGATGAGGGAGGCCCAAACTATGAACCCATAACCTATGTATTCAGTGTCTGTCACTGTGTTTTTCTTTTAAATAAAAAGATAAATATTTTGATATTTGTCAGCGTTGCATTCTAATTTTATTGATTTGTCTATATATGGTGTGATTATGACAGATGATGAGGTGGAGTTGGGAAATCAGGACCTCCTAAGAAGACTTTGATCTACTTGACCATCAACCTGCAAATGAACTAGGAAATGCCTCCTAGACTATGGCAGTTTATTGTATAATGCATGCATAAGTCTATTAAAAGATTGACTGCTTTCACAAAAGAAGTGCCTTTTATACAAAAATCTTCACTTTACAGTAACTAGCTAGGGGCACAGAAGTCAGAAAGGAAGGAGGATGGTATACAGAACTGGTATGAAAAAAGTGCAACAAAAAGAAATAAAACACGACACTTGTCAAAGCAATGAGGGGCCTATTTATAAAAAATTTGCCTAGCTATTTATTCGGTGAAACTGTATGTACATTCGTTCTGTCAGGGATGCGGGTGTGACCAGAAGTGTGTGGACTGACACAGGGAAACGTAGGCTTCAGATATAGTAAATAATATAATTTATTAAGACTAACAATACAAACGCAGTGCAAAACTAAACATAACACAGTGCAAACAAACTGAACTAAACATCCAACAGATAACAAACATACGATACAAGAGTAGTTAGGCAGACCGGGTCGGTAGCAAATGGACAAACGGAGTACCAGGAGCAGGCGGGAGAGTGGTCAGGACTAGCCGAGGTCAGTACAGGCAGAGTTCAGGCAGCGTCAGGACAGCAGAAACAGGATCAGGAAACCAGGGCCAAGCAAACAAGGCACAGACTGCAGGTCTGGCCATCCCTTAAATACACCACCTGCAATCAGCCCCAGGTGATGGCTAATTGCCGAAGTGAGCCTCTGGTTGTTGAGAGCACCCGCTGGCCAGCCCTGGTACTGCAGCCCACAAGGCAGGTGAGTCCCACCACTATTGGCAAGTCCATTCCTGACACGTTCACTGGGCCAAAACAAATGTTGGTCAGGCTATTTTCTCTTCTGAATCAATGTTCTTTTAATATTTGCAGCATCTAAAATACTGCATTATAGCCACTAGATGGAGCTAACGAGCATGGGAAACATGTATTTGTATCATGATATTCAATGTAACAGTTCTAGAAAACAATTCAGGGAATTAGCAAATGGGTGGAAAGATCGGTAACCATTGGTTACATTTATTTGTTAATTCCCTCTATCATTTTCTAGAATTGTTACATTGTATCTCTTGTTATAAATATATATGTATTTCCTGTGTTCCTTGGGCTCCATCTAGTGATTATAATGCAGAATTTTACCACCACAAATAATAAAAGAACGTTCGTTTAGAAGAGAAAATAGCCTGAAGATCATTCATTTTTGTCCAATTTGTACAGATTACATGTACATTCAGATTCTCTTTTTTTTTTATAGAAAGTGTTTGTGGTTAAAATAAAAAAAAAAACTATAGCAGGAAACTTTGAGGGCAGCTGTTGATATTCTGACTGGCCTACTATAAGGTAAACCTAGTTATTGAACAGGCATGGCCTGGTATGCAAACAGTGTTTAATAAGATCTAGTAATTATAATAACACACTTTCAGTGCTTTAATTTTGCCCTCACAACCCTTGTGAATATGTACCCCAGCCCATTGTACAATGAAATAACTTAGCATACCAGTGCTTGCTGGCTTCCCTTCTGTACAGTTAGATTGCAAAGAGCTGCAAAGCACATCAGTAAATGAAGGGCTTATGCTCCCAACCAATGATGGAAATCAAAGTATGAACATCAAGTGTTTGTGACTGTTTAAGGCTTGCCTGGCATACAGTTTCCTACTAATTGCACTTATCTTGTAATCTGTACCTCCGAAGGATCCCAGACAGTCAGGCAGGCCATCTAATCAGCTAAGTCATCTCTCCAGAGAGGTACATACCATCCTCCCAGCTCAGGAGCACACAGCGACTTACGCAATGCCCCATCATTGTGACACAAGATACACTGACTTGCAAAAGCCAATGGAGCTACATTATTAAACTGATTTAACGAACATTGATTCTAGCAGAGCTCTTTTAATAAAGAGGCAAAGCAATCACTTGACATGCTGCAAGGCCACACTTGACCTCAGTCAATACAGGTAATGAGCAAGTATGTTTTTAGTGAGCATATATTTTGTGTTGTTATTACAGTGTTTAAGTTCCATATTTTGTTATTAAAGTGAAAGTAGAGTCCACTTTTAACTTGTACCTACAGGCTACAGGCAATCCTATAATAAGGCTTACAGTACCTGTGGGTACAGTGAATATCTCCTAAACTTACACTGTTTAGGAGATATTCACACAGCATGCAGCCGGTGACGTCATGGCGCATGCACTCTGAAGGAGCGGTATAGCCCTGTCATCCCTTCAGAGCTCTGTGTCTTGACCAGGGCTCTTGCTTGCACGCGCGTGAGTGATGTCATTGTGGCGCTGGCCATTCATATAGCCGTATGAGTCTGTGAACCCGGAAGGAAGACTGGGAGAAGATGGAGGCCCCCAAGAGCCATGACAGTGCTGCGTTGGTAGGCTCTGTGTCCAGGTAAGTCTGTCATAATGTGCTAGTATACAGTGCATGCTAGTACTTTATGACTTAAACCTGCAGGGGCCTGATTTTGTAAAAAAAAAATTTGTAGCTTTAAAACTGAATTCCAGGCATGGGTTGTATAGCATAGTTATATTGGTCCAGCGATGACCAATGTAAGTATGCATATTCCACACTGTGGAAGCAGAGAATCACCATAGTAGTTGCTGCTACCACAGCAATCGCCATGGTCTTTTGGGTCCTGTGCCTAGCAAATACAGTGCTAACATACAAAACACAGCAGCCAAGCGTACAGAATGCAAAAAACTCATATTATATATATCTATATATATATATATATATATATATATATATATAGTATTATGAGTTTACTAATTACTGAATATTATAATTGTATAACTGGCAGGAAAGCTGGGAAGGGCAATACATTATTAGTGCAATGTATACAATAAATTCCATGGCACTCAACCTCACCAGCCAATGTACAAAACCTAATAATCACCTGCCACTCAACCTTATCCATTCACAGGACTTTTTATGTTCTTTTCACATATGTGCCAACTATGGGCCCATGACTAAGGAGATCCCCCTCTTGGGATTACAAGGAACCTTTTCCCCAAGAGGGTTATATCACTTCACTTGGGTACTTGAATGGCTGTGAATTATACCAGCTACCCTTTCCATGCAATTAGGGCTGGAAGGACTGTTTCTGAGACCCCTTGGCATACTGGAACTATGTACAGGGGGTGAATACTAGCATATGTGGGGTTAAGAAATGTTATTATCCATTACAGGTTTCCTGGCATCAACTATTGTTTGCTATAATTGGGTTTAGGTGATAAGCTATCTAGGTGCTGGGAAGGAATCCATTGGTTTTTTGTGTTTGATTGTTTATTTGTTTATGTAATGTAATTTTCTTCTGGGATTTGTAATGGGGGCCATAGCTGTCTAGGGGGAAGGTTTTTGTGTATAAATACTGTGCTGTTTGTTAATAAAATCAGTCCCTGTTTTACTCCAACATCGGTCCTGCCTGATGCTTGGAGTGAATTTGCTATATTCTGGTTCCAGAGTGGAGGAAGCTGTAGTTTGGTGGAGATACCCAGTCGGGGTGTCAGGCAGTCCGTCACACTAGCCTTATCCAATTCCAAAGCATCTTAAATTCTCTGAACAGAACGTTAAAAGTTTTGTGCATGGATGATGTTACATGCGAGATTCATTATTCTTTACTGTATAAAATCCAAAACTGTAATTTCAGCACTGGAAGTTTGCTGCTTACACCAGTGACGGATGAGTTTTACATAATGCAGCATGCTGGGACAGAGTGATTTATTTTTACAAATAAAATATCTAACATTAATTGTTTTTTTTGGATCTCAACTTTAATTTCTACAAAGCTGGAATAAATTGTTATATTTTAATTTAAACTTGAAAAAAATAATTGTAGTTTTGGAATGAAAATGCATTAGAAATGCCTTTACACCATTAATAATTAATAGCACAACAGGTACAAAAGATCTCAGATGCAGAGTGAAGCTGATTGCCACCACTGCGACTTTCCTCTGTATACAAGCCTCTTGGAACCTGGAAGTCTCGGCAGTAGTATACATGTGCTGGCACCTGATCATAGCAGGGTTCCCACCATTCTCTATGGCTGTATGTAAGCGCAAGCCTACTGCTGGCCAGGAAGGTCAGAATGTGGTCTGCTCTGCTTCTAAGGATGGCGGGGGATCCTGTGGGACATTTTTATTCTGAGCTACAATTTAGGATGAACAAGACTCTTAATGCTCCCAACTATGACATGAAACTACCTTCTATACCAGGAGGATACACCTTGACAAGGCATTTCATTTCCAACATTCAATTCATCCATCATCTGTCTTCCTACAGGTATATATAACGCAGTTAAATACCTAAATTACTTACAAATGAGCTGAAGATAGATGCCTGATTTGTAACTGTGTCCTACGGGAAGTTTTAATAAATGTATGTGTCAGAAAACACTGGAGGAAATAAGCTGTGAGGGGAGGCAGTAGTATTTGATAATGTTAATAAATGTTTAGATTGTAACATACTGTATGTATTGTAAGCAGAGGTTTCATGGAAGATTTTACTTTCAGTTCTATTCCTACAAAATGCAAGGTCCACTTATTTGCTAGCCCCAGCCTCCAACTAAAACACTCAACAAAACCTGAAATAAGAAGAATATGTAAAAATACCCACCTTATAACCTGGATTTTGGCAAAATTACCTAATATTTTAACTTTTTCCCCATGTTTTAGTTGTTTAAAGCAGAACTTCACCCTAAAGGGGAAGTTCTACTTTATGTCCTCTCACCCCCCCCTCCTCTAACACTTTTGGGCCTTTTCGTGGGGAGGGTGGGGTATCCCCCACTCTCACTTCCAGTTGGATGACCTAGGCGAATCCTCCGGAAGTTCTGGCCCCCCTTCCTTCCTGCAACCTCTTGGGACATGTCACAGGGCCTAGGAGGCTGTGGGACTATTCATACAGCGCAGAACAGCTTGTTCATGTGTAGTTGAAGCTGACTGTGAAGCTGGACAGCGCTGATTGGCCCTGCCAATAACATGCACCCTCCCCCCCAAAAAAAAATATAAGCTCTCTAGCAATACACACCAAACAGACCATGTGCAGACTTGCCACTGCTGCTCTAACTATGGCAGATGGATTGGGGACAGCAAGAGTATGGGAGGATCAGAGAAGACAGGATATAACAGCCTTTTTACTCAATGTAGAGGATTAACCCCTTTACTGTTGTGGGTTTAATACCACTTTAAGTTTAAATGAGCGCTTTTAACCAGTTCCGTGCCACCCTATAGAAAAAACACTGCTACAGGGCAGCACGGGTGTGCAAAATCATGTATATATACCCGTGCCGCCATTCAGGGCCTCAGCTGTCAATCACCAGATCCCAGGTGGTGATTTCTCTCCGGCACCCAGTGATCGCTGAGTATCTCTGATGGGGGAGAGCTGTGTATAAACAATACAGAGTGTATGGACTTTTCCTATATTTAACCTCCCTAGCGGTATGATTATTTCAGATTTTTGGTGCTGAAAGCGGTACCATTTTTTTGCATGGAAATATGTATTTTTTTTTATTGTAGGTCTGCAATTTAGGAATAACTCACTGAAATCTGTCCGAACAAGAGTCTAGTAAACATCCCGGGTATGATAAAACTTGAAACACAAAATCATAAATTATAATTTAATAAATAATCATAAAAAATAATAATATAATAATAATACATTTAATTAAATAATATAATCAAACCAATAACACTGAAATGTGAAATAGAGCGCCAAGTTCGCACATCGCTGAGCAAAGTCGCAGAATCGTTTTCAGTGTCTGATGACGAATTTCCCCACGAATCATTATCACTCAATTCTGCAAGTGGTTCTGATTTACTATCGCTGTTCTCTAGCCGGTCTAAAACCGCTTTTGACATAAAGAGGCGCTTTTTGGATGCCATGGACGTTTCTAAGTTTCCAGGCAGAAAGAACAGTCAAAATGCAGGCAGGGGACAGGACAAAGCAGTAGGGACAATATGTACGTGAAATGTTTTGAAACAGCAATGTTTTACTATGTAATAATCATTTTTTAAAAAATGAAATTTTTTTTTAAATTTCAGATTTGCTGCCGTACGTCCTGACGTCACAGGGGCCGGAACACGGAAGCCGGATGCCGGCATCGGCTGAAGGAGATGGCCGGGGACGCTGCAGGGGACGCATCGCGGGAGCGAAGGACAAGGTAAGCGCTGCAGGGACTCCCTATGCAGCGCCGCATGGTAAGCCCGAGTGTAGCTCGGGGGTTACCACTTTTGGTACTGAAACTCTACCCCGAGCTACACTCGGGAATACCGCCAGGGAGGTTAACATATGAATGGTAACAGAAGACTTGTATTTTGAAATAGGTCTCTCTGTAAGATGAAGAAGACACGCAGTTGGATTGTGGCTCAAATGAGTATTTTTTATGTAGAAGTTACACAGTTATGTTAAAAAAAAAGACAAAAGTCCATCTAGTTCAGTCAATAGAAAAAATAAATACATAACCTCCATAATACACAATCCTATACCCACAGCTGAACCAGAGGAAGGCAAAAGGAAGCATTGTCCAATTTGCTCCAGTGGGGGGAAAAATTCCTTTTTAAGCCCCCAGGAGGCAAATCTAGCAAACAGGTAGACATTGCATTTTCAGGAATGTCCAAGGTGTGGTCACAAGTTCACTGCAACAACTCCAGCAACCGCTAGTGTGTTATTCTGAATTACACAACAGTAGCCACACACTCATTGGTAGGGCATCAATAACCACATACATACAATAGATCTTGAATATAGAACATTCTAATTTTTTTGTCCAGTGCTTTGCACAGCATATGTATTTGATGTACCTTTTGTAAATAATATACATTTGTTGAAACTATATTATGTAATATGGGACAAATATGATATCTTTTTCTTTATACGGGGTACAGAGGATAATCCGGGTCCTTAGGGATACATATTTTATATATTATTATATATTTGAAGTGGTGTTTTATATAAGAAAAGAAAGTAAATTCTCATGCTATATATGTGTCATAATGTACAATATATTTACATTAGTACATCCCCACTACACAAAACACTAAACAGTTGATAGAAGTTTGAAAATCCTCTCCATTAGGAGAAAAGTCTAATTGAATTTTCATGACCTCATCACTGTAACTCTAAAGATAACAACAGCATCTGCTCTGCCAAGGAGAAGGTGTAACAGCCGGGATTACATCATATCGTCTCTCTCTGCAATAAAGGAAATTGCAGTTCCCATCAACTACAGGGAATTGTACATGTTGAATGTATCTGAGAGTCTCAGTCAGCTCACCACTACAAGTAGGGCTGAATTACATCACTGCTTCCTGGAGAAAGAACTACAGAAGGGATGTTCCAATACCAGTGGCTGGGGGGGGGGGGGGGAGTCATAGCAGCCACTGGTCTTACAAACAGGAAACCAAAGAGCATTAACGGTTTGATTTGAAAATGAATAGGCTATTTCAGAGCAACTACTGGGAACCAGAACCACCAGTGAACCAGAACCACCAGTGAACCAGAAGATGAATGACATATTCAGTGAAGGTAGGAAATCAGCAACAAGCTCATGTAAAGAAGTTTTTGCCCAGAGTTCTGCTTTAAGTAATGGCTTTTGGGTTGAGACACAGAAATTAGATGTATTTGATGTAGTTTTACTGCAAAATAAAAAAAAACCTATAATGATAAAAAATATCAATAGTAAAAGGTATTAGGCCCTTTTCAACTTTTGTTTCCATTCAAGAGTCCATCTTTAAGAACTGTCTGCTCATGTTTTCTCTGTATAGAGAGTTGTGTCTTTATTCTGGATGAAGGAGCAGCAGAGGCACATTTGGACAGCAGCATTGTCAGTCTGGGTGGGTGGGTGGGGGGGGTGGTGGTGTTAGACTAGCAGATTTAGATGTTGTTGAATAACAAATTAAAGCCAAATTAATAAGATTTTTGGGTTTGTAGATCTGTGCACACCGGCAGGTTACATAAGATGTATCCCAGCACTGCAATTCAAAGAACTCAGGAATAGTTTGGTAAAGCAGAAATAAATCAACCACTAAAATCTCATCTAAACTTTAATATGATATCACTTGGAAAGCCTATTTTTATATTTATCAATAGAAGACCTTGAAATAACAGCTGGTGATACTGATATAAAGTTCCTTGTTTGGGTGCTATTTGTTATGGAGTGACAATGCTGAGCACCCCTGTGTCACACAATCTCCTGCCTTATAAATCACCTGTCACATGCTCTCCCAAAGTAAACTACAGGAGTCCAGGTCGATGCATATTGCCCAGGCATACTTCACCATTGTCAACATTTAAAAAAAAGGCCTGTGAAAAAAACAATTGCAGCTAGTGGAATTTAAGAAATGAGCCCTATGAAAAAACACATGCAGCTTGTTATTACTGTAGTGCATGTGTAAAGGGACAAGCTGTTAAGAGTCTGTAAGGACATCATCAGTAATAACATGTGAAATAGTGACCCCTGAATTATCTAAGATACACAGCATTTTGCTACCTACATGAAATTCAATAAGGGTTTACGTCTACTTGAACAGACCTGCCAGTAACTACAAGCCATACTCTAATCTTTCCCTATGAACTTCATCGGCAGCACTCCCTATGCTTTCTCTATCACAGATCAATATCAACAATATCAATATGGCTACTGTGACTTCACCCTTTTATAGTGAGGAGCTGGCTTGTCCAAAATTATTGGCCCCTCCATACCAGATACCAAAGTTCAAAGCCTGGGCAGTAAATTATAGTTGAAAAGAAATTGGTCTAGGAAATTTCCATTACTTTGCCGGGACCACAAATTTAGAAAATGATGATCAGCTGCAAACCTGTGGTAGCAGCAAACCAGAACCTCATCCCTATTGTTAAAGTATATATAGCTAACTAAGGCTAAACCTACTCCCCACCCCCATTCTAAAGCTATTCTATCTAACCTTGTAAAGAAAAGAATCCTATACTTACCTATTCTAAACCACTCCAGTCCGGGCTCCAGTGGTACAACGGCTGGGAAATACCTGGGAGATGACGTCACCCATAGACTTACTATGGGGCATCCATTGTTGGCTGCCTCTCCTACACACAGATGACGCTGCTGACGGCTCAGCCTGGGACCAGACTGGAGCTGCTTCATTATAGGTAAGTATAGGGTTCTTTTCCTTACAGCGTGAATAGAATAGCTTTAGAATGGGGGTGGAAGAAGGTTTAGCCTTTGTTGGCTTTTGACTGGAATGCCACTTTATTGTTGGTTGCTGATTATATATTGATATAGCAGCAGTTCTCCTGTGTTCTGTCTCTAGATGCCAACACAGAAAACACACTATAAATATTTCACATGTGGTTCGCTAATGCCTACTAAACATAGTATTTGTTTGCAAAGTCTCTTCCAGTTTTGCTGTGCTCAGGGCTTTATGGTTAAGATGTTTTCTGCCAACTCCTGAAAAACTATCCAGATTACTCTGCGAGATGTGTTTGGGGAATTAACTCTGCATATATATCAGTTGGCCAATACCTGATGAGTTGTGGAATTTCTAAATAAACATTCGTGTAGGGTCTTTTTTATGATTTGTGATACAGAAGATAGTCGCAAAAATTAGTCACATGCTCCCGAATGAGTGCAGGCTCAGTCTTCAGATAAATTCCGGTACAAGAAATGGTAGTGGCCGTATAGAAGCATCTGACTAAATCACCAAAAAAGGCTACACATGAAATCAAAAAGTCTTTCCACCTTGTCCTTCCACAGAATCTGGGGCAGATTATCTTTTAAACCCCCTGATGCACCTGGTGCGGTTGCCCATGTCGAGCACAGCCAAACTCACTACCAAGCTGATAAACCACTTTTTGACTGCAGCTAGGAGTCTGATAGTTTTAAAATGGAAACAACCTCTATCACCTTCTTCAGCAGATCTTTATAAATCAATTTATGATGTCTACAATGTGATAATTGATGGCTCGGCTCAACAACACTATTCCTAAATTCAATAAAATATGGCACCCTTGGCATCTAATAGACCTGCTCTAACCCTATATGTGGCGATATACCCTTCGTTCCCCATTGCAAAATATCGGGATATTTGGAATAAGTCGGCAGAAGGGGTCACAACCTCCCCACCCCCACCTCTTCCCTTCTCTATCTCTCCCTTTTTCTTTTCTGTTATCTTTCTTACCTCTCTTATTTTACTATTCCTTTATTTAAGTTGTAATTATATCATTTTTGTTACGGCGGACATCAGTTATTTGCCTCCACACGTGCATCAGCGTTGCAGAATATGCTTGCTCTCTCTGTATATAACCTCAGGGTAATACCATTACTAATTTTGCAAGACGTGACCATAGCCCTGGCTCACATTTGTGCAGACTGCGATTTGCGTGGGCACGAGAGTCCATTCATTTACATGGACTCTCATGCCCTGGGACATGCAGGGAAGAAGTCCCTACACTACTTTGGAAATCGCAGCCCAAATGGGAACTGAGGTTTTCAGTACGGTGCGATTTCAAGTGAAGGTGGCGTGCCATTAGAATTAATGGTACCTGCTCGTGGGTTCCGCATTCCTCTGCGCATGTGTTGCAGCTGCAGGCATTTGTGCATGTCCCGCAGCAACACCACCTGCACAGATGTGAACTGGGGGTAAATGCCATTCAGTTCGTTATACTTGAGATTATGTCAATGTACCAGATTCTGGACCTTTGCTTCATGGTGTTCTTGCTAATTTGCTTGTGATGCTTTATTTTATTTTGCATCCACATCCACTGTAACTAATTACATTTGTTTTTTCTTTAAAAATCTTTAATAAACAGAAAGTTAAATAATCCCCTGACATGCTAAAGTACCGCAAGTTTTCACTGCTAAAATGCTGCATCATTTCAAGAACTCCCTCAAGAGTTGGTTCTGGCCAGCTCAGTGGATTGCTTTAAAAAAGTCCTGGATTCTTTCTTGGATACACAGAATATAACTGGATACTAACATTTATAGGTAAAGTTGATCCAGGGAATATCTGATTGACTCTCGGGGGATCAGGAAGGAATTGTTTTCCCTGCAGGAGCAAATTGAATCATGCTTTGCTGGGTTTTTTGCCTTCCTCTGGATCAACTGTGGGTATAGGACTATACCTTTTTTTTTTTTTTGTAATGGTTGAAGTGGATGGACTTTTGTCTTTTTTTAGTTGTTTGGGAAGAACACACAACACTATGTGTGGAGAAAAAAAGGCACAGCACACCAACATCAAAACCTCATCCCCACTGTAAAACATGGCGGAGGGAGCATCAAGGTTTGGGGCTGCTTTGCTGCCTCAGGGCCTGGACGGATTGTTGTCATTGATGGGAAAATGAATTCCAGAGTTTATCAAGACATTTTGCAGGAAAACGTACGACCATCTGTCCGCCAACTGAAGCTCCGCAGAGGATGGGTGATGCAACAGGACAATGACCCAAAGCATACAAGTAATTCAACAAAACAATGGCTGCAACAGCACAGAATACGCCTTCTGGAGTGGCCCAGTCAGAGTCCTGACCTCAACCCGATTGAAATGCTGTGGCATGACCTTAAGAGAGCGATTCACACCAGACATCCCAAGAATATTGCTACACTGAAACAGTTTTGTGAAGAGGAGTGGTCCAAAATGACTCCAGATCGTTGTGCAGGTCTGATCTGCAACTACAGGAAACGTTTGGTTGAAGTTATTGCTGCCAAAGGAGGGTCAACCAGTTATTAAGTCCAAAGATTCACATACTTTTTCCTCCCTGCACTGTGAATGTTTACATGTTATGTGCAATTAAACCATGGCAACATCTAATGTTTGTGTAGTATTATGTTCAGCAGACTGTGTTCTTCTATTGTTGTGACTTAGATGACGTTCAGAGCACATTTTATGCCCAATTCATGCAAAACTCCACGTAATCCCAAGAGGTTCACATACTTTTTCTTGCAACTGTATATGGGCAACTCCCCATACCACCAATTCAGCAACCCGACCAAAGCAAAAATCCCCTCCCATTTTTCCTGCAACCCAGCAACATTATCTCCCCTTCTCCTAGAAAAAATATTTTCCCTACACCATTCACCCTGCAAAAATCTCCATCCTTTTTCTCCACTCCCAGCAAAAATCTCCCAACAAACACCCACCATACCTCAGATCCAGAACAATGCCTCGCAGATTCTTGCCATATGACCCTTGGTTGTGTGGCAGAGGAGCCAGGGCGCACTTCAATTGGCAATGTGCTGTTGTGCATATGAGGACAATGCAGGATAGAAGCTATGTGGGTGTTCTTACAGAGTCAGGAGCAACACAACTGCTGAGTGCAGTCCCATAGCAGCCCCTTGGCTGGTATGACCCTGAGGTGCACTACAATGCAGAATATTGATGTAGCAGGAACTAGAGTTTTGGTTAGCTATTCCTCATTCACCCATTTTCATTGCATTACAATACTGGCTTGGGGCCTGAAGAAGGCACAGAATGGACCTCTTGCTATTTATACTCACAGCCTGTACAAACAATTTTGAACATGGAACTCTTCTAATAGTAAATATTAACTTATTGCAGTTCCACTCAAATTAGCATATGAACACCTAGGCAAAAATACCTGATTATATTCATTTCTCAAAACCCCATTTACATTATGCAAATATGCCTAATGTGATATTTTCTTCTATTCAAACGATGCATTTGCATTTTTATCTGAGTTTTTATTATTATTGTAATTACATGTGTTTTTCAAAGAGATAATTAGATGGATACAGACTATTGACAAGAGGAAGTTATGCCTTATGAATAATGTAATAGGTACAGCTTGAAGTGAACCTGTGAGGATGGGATTATGGGAGCTTCTGATATTGACTGAAGGTGCACATTCCAGGTTTATCACCCCTGTTCTGGCTGTGCAAAGAGTGAGTCAGGGACCTAAGAGAAGCACGCAGTCAGAGAAGTCAGAGACCCCCATCTCTCCTCCCACTAAGTAGTAGGGTCAGGATAAGGATGAAAGCCATGGAGCCTGCATTTTCTATAAACAAGCCAGCTCCTATGTTTATGTTCTTTCAGGTTGCTTGTAATTTGGATTTTTTCCGAAATGCACATAATATAACTGGATACTAACATTTATAGGTAAAGTTGATCCAGGGACTATCCGATTGCCTCTCGGGGGATCAGGAGATCAGGAAGGAATTTTTTCCCTGCAGGAGTAAATTGGATCGTGCTTTGCTGGGTTTTTTTGCCTTCCTCTGGGTCAGTTGTGGGTATTGGATAGAGTATATTTGGAAGTTTTCGATTTGTGAAAATCTATTTGCTGTAGGTTGAACCGGATGGATCTGTGTCTTTTTTCAACCAGATTAACTATGTAACATGTACAGAAAGCTTTTAGGACTCTTTCAGACATCAATGCTCTTCTGTACAATTGCTGTTCAGCGGGCTTTTGACCGGCGGTGAGGAAGATTTATATTGCCACCTCACTGCCTGTTTTAATCCCATAATACCACACTACCGCTCTACAATCACATACACTGCATGCAGTTGTGGCATGGACCCATGGAACTCAAAGCAGTGTCGCTTGTCAAACTCTGCATCCCGAGTTAAAAATTCTGTGGCTGAAAAGCAAAGCATTGGGGAGGCGGCATGTGAACAGCCCTGACTGGCTGTTATTTTACAGTTCGGGCGGGTGGCTGGAGGCTGGCAAAATTGCGGCTCAGCCACCCATTTTTACGTCCCCCACACTGCCCATCTTAAAGGGGCCTTACAAAGTATTTGCAAAGCTATCAGCAACATGTATGGGGAAGGTAAACACAGATTTTAAAGTGAAGTTGTGCCCAGACTAAAGTATTTTCATATTCTGAACAAGCAGTAAACGCGCTCTAAAACAAGACCTCAGTTAACTGTGCATCTTTACTGTAAGCGGTAAGGAAAAAATTGTATTCAAACAACTATGGCCCCACTGGCAGCTGACACATGTCCCTGTAATCTTTCCCTGCAATTCCTGTCCTAGTCGCCACAGCCATATATGTCATATCCAGTCTCCCGTTGACTCCTGGGATATCTGTATCATCAATCCCAAGAGTCAATGGGCATTCTCCGCTTCTGGCATTGTGTTATTTCGAAACCGGATATGACGCGATGCCAGGCAGAGTTAGGCACCATTTTTTAATGGGTTGTGTTGACAAGTTAAGGATGGTATAAAGTGAGCGCTCCTAACCAAGCAGCTAGCACTAAAGGTAATCACAGTGTACCCATAAAAAGCAGAATAATAATAACAGAGTGCAGCGCTACGAAATAAGTGCAAAAAGCAAATAGTCCGTGGTTATTCACTAAATAAAAATATATAGTCCCAAGAAAAAGCTGATGAAGACCAGGAAGCAATGGAAAGAGTGCGCACTCACCGGACGCGCATGGAAAATGCGCATAAATGAATATCTCCTGGAATCCTAGAGTAGAAGGAGAGGGTGAACTCCAATCTGTGGATCAATCAGCCTGGGAAGATATATCAGAGATCCGGAGGTCCCCTTAAGGTTGGTATGATTATCAGCCAGACTCCAAAAGCTCCGTCCCTCTGGTGGTGATAGGTGAGCACTACAGGGATCCTGCAAATGGATTTAGCTCCCTGGAGCTCCTGCCGCAACTTTCACAAGATACCCTTCTGCCATGCTTTGAAACTTCACGGTGTCCAAACTACCTGCGAGCCCGTAACTAGTGAATAACTTTCACATAAACCAATTAATTTACACGTATTGGGAATTTTTATAGCAAAGACATGTAGCAGAATACATTTTGGCCTAAATTTATGAAGAAATTGTATTTTTACATTTTGTCACGGAATATGTTTTATAGCAAAATGTCAAAAATATTGTTTGTTTGTTTAAAAATTGTGGGTCTTTTTTTTGTTTATAGCACAAAAAATAAACGCAGAGGTGATCAAATACCACCAAAAGAAAGCTCTATTTGTGGGGAAAAAAATGACATTTATGTACAGCGTTGCAATTGTCAGTTAAAGTAAAGCAGCTCCGTATCGCAAAAAATGGCCTGGTCAGAAAGGGGGGGGGGGGGTGAAAGTGGTTGTAAACTGCAGACATGAACTATGAACAAAGTATATCCCACTATAGTGTATACTTGTCTCAATCCAGATCACTAAGTGTCATTTCTGTCTGCTGCATGAATCATTTCTGATTAGTTTTCCTGACACCAAGAGAAAAATGGTGACAGGGGAAGGCACAGTAGGTGATTGACACCCTCAGCTCTGTTCCTGTGTGCTGTGTGAAGGGGGTGGGTGTCCCTTCCCTCCAATCAACTCTCAGAGCTCTCCTCACTGAGTGTAACTTCAGCTCCCCTCCCCCCTGCTTTTCAGAGCTGAGAGATTCTGTGTAAATTCTGCACTTTGAGTGGATGTAGAAGAAAGATGTATGTAGATAAACAGGTACAACTTATATAGGAGGATTTTCTGTGTATCACCTGAGGCCAGTTACATCACTGGGTATGCAGTCATGGCCAAAAATAATGGCACCCCTGCATTGCTGTCAGGTAATGCACCCCTTGGCCCAGGACAGGAAATTGTTGCAATTACAAATGGGTAGGCATTCTCATGTTTATTTATTTTGTTTGTATTGGTTTGACACAACAAAAGTGGAGAAACACCAAAGCCAAATCTGACACATTCCATGCAAAAACCCAAAACATGGACTGGACAAAATTATTGGCACCTTCTCAAAATTGTAAGAAATAATTGCATTCCAAGTTTGTGATGCTCCTGTAATTTGTAATTAAATTCACCTGTATCAATTAACAGATCTTAATGTTTCTGTGTCCACTGTGTGCAACATTGTCAAGAAGTTTATAGCCCATGGCACTGTAGCTAATCTCCCTGGATGTGGACTAAAGAGAAAAATTGATCAAAGATTGCAACAGAGGATTGTTGGAATGGCGGCTAAATAACCTCAATCAGCTTCCAGACAAATTCAAGCTGACCTTCAGGCACAGAGTACAACTGTGTCAGCTCGCACTATACATCACCATCTGAATGAAGCCAAGATCCTTTTGGTAGAATGTGCTGTGGACAGACGAAACAAAATTATAGCTTTTTGGTAAAGCCCATCATTCTACTGTTTTCAGAAAAAGCAATGAGGCCTTTAAAGAAAAGAATCCAGTCCCTACAGTCAAACATGGTGGAGGTTCACTGATGTTTTGGGGTTGCTTTGCTGCTTCAAGCACTGGATATCTTGACCATGTGCATGGCATTATGAAATCTGAAGGCTACCAAAGAATTCTGGGATGCAATGTAGGGCCCAGTGTCAGAAAGGTGGGTCTCCATCAGAGGTCATGGGTCTTATTGTAGGACAATGACCCAAAGCACACATCAAAAAACCCTCAGAAATGGTTTCACACAAAGCACTGGAAAGTACTGAACTGGCCAGCAATGAGTCCAGATATCAATCCCATAGAGCACCTGTGGAGAGATCTCAAAACAGCAATTGGGAAAAAGAACCCTTCCAATCTGAGAGACCTGGAGCAGTTGGCGAAAGAGTGGTCCAAAATTCCACTAGAGAGGAGTAAGAAACTCCTTGATGGTTACAGGAAGAAATTAATTTGTTATTTTTCCAAGGGGTGTGCTACCAAATATTACATTGAGGATGCCAATAATTTTGTCCAGTCCATTTTTGGGATTTTGCATGGAATAGATTTTTGTCTCTCCACTTTTTTGTTATACCAATACAAACAAACAAATGAAACCTGATAATGCCTAAACATTTGTATTGACAACAGTTTTCTGGGTGAAGTGGTGCATTATGTGACAGAAATGCTGGGGTGCCCATAATATTGGCCAAGACTGTATGAAAGGGTTTCCAACCACTTTAATTAACAGTGTCAACAAGTCCTATATTACTGTCCAGGCTGGTAGCAACCCTACTTGGCTACCAAGAGAGTTGTATCGAAAGGCTAGAAAACTCCAGCTGTCTCCTTTCTTGATTTAACTGCCTCCCGACCGCCATATAAGGAGATGACGGGAGGGCGGCGGTTCTCTCTTTCTGGGAGGACGTCATATGATGTCCTCCCACTCTAACTGCGTATGTGTACCCCCGGGGGGCGTGCAGCGCTGCGACTGGTGGTGTGCTGTGTCCCTGGGACACAGCGGATAACTGATCAGAGGAAAGAGCCAATGACGTTGACTCTGTAATGTGATCAGCTGTGTCCAATCACAACTGATCGCATGTAAACAAGGAAATACCGGTTAGCAGCAGTCACCTCCTCATGCTGTCAGCGCGTGAGGAGAGGAGAGGCGTTAAGTGGCATTTCTCAGAGGGGACATCTACACTGATCGTCAGGGCACTGATGATCAGTGTAACCCCATCAGTGCCACCTGTCAATGCCAACTGCCAGTGCCCATCAATGCCACATACCAGTGCCTACCAATGCACATCAATGCCACATATCAGTGCCTATCAGAGCTGCCTTTCAGTGCCAACTATCAGCGCCAGTCAGTGTCGTCTATCAGTGCCACCTATAAGTGTCGTCTAATAAAGAACAGTCAAAATACAGGCAGGGCACAGGACAAAGCACTCGGGAAAAAATGTATGTGAAATGGTTTGAAACAGTAATGTTTTACTATGTCATATTCGTTTATTAGAAAATGACAGTTTCTAAAATTTTTACATTTACCGCCGGTTCCGGCCCCTGTATGTCCCGACACTTGCAGGGCCTGGACATGGAAGCCGGATGCCGGCATCGGCCGGAGGAGATGGCCGGGGACGCTGCAGGGGACGCATTACGGGAGATACTGTGAGATACTGTAAAGGACAAAGTAAGCGCTGCAGGGGATCCCGGAGCAACGCCGCATGGTAAGCCCGAGTGTAGCTCGGGGGTTACCGCTTTTGGTACTGAAATTTTACCCCGAGCTACACTCGGGAATACCGCCAGGGAGGTTAAGGCTCAATGCACATCAGTTTATTTTCAAGCTCCTAGCAGCTACTTGTGTGTTTTTTTTCTGCCCCTAGAAGCAAATAGTGATATCCTATGTGTCCATGCACACCATTGTAGGCTAGAACAGTTTTAAAGCTTCAGCTTTTAGTAGCAGGAAAAACAAATGTGTTTTTGGGAGTGATTTACCGGCAAAAAAACACTGAATGCTCCTAAATGCTGCTAGCAGCTGCTTAGAACTGGTTTCCAGCATTTTTTACCTCTTTCCTAGCGGTGGCCGCTGGCTTTAACAGCTAGCTGGTTCTCAAGGAGCAGGCCGGCAAGTCGACCACCGCATCCTTAACAATGGCTGACTCATCAGCTGTCATTGGGGTTCCTTACTGACAGCTGAACATAAATAAAGGAACGGAAAACAGTTGTGTTGCCTAAATCTACCAAGATGCAGCTGGGTATTTATCATTTTCATGTGACATCATTATTGTACATTTGTCTCTCTTTACACATAGAACACAGTTACATTCCCAGTTATAAGAGGGCGTGCACTATTATGCAACCACATTATTTTAGTTTTTTTATGTTTACTTCTCCCCCTAAAAGATTTCAGTTTGTTTTTCAATTGAGTTGTACAGTTTATAGATCACATTAAAAGGTGGAAAAAGTTCTGAAACTATTTGTCTTTGTCTTATTTGTTTACATCTCAGAAACCTGATATTTTAACAGGGGTGTGTAGACTTTTTATATCCACTGTATATATATATATACACACAGTATCTCACAGAAGTGAGTACACCCCTCACATTTTTGTAAATATTTTTTCTATCTTTTCATGTGACAACACTGAAGAAATGGCACTTTGCTACAATGTAAAGTATTGAGTTTACATCTTGCATAACAGTGTAAATTTGCTGTCCCCTCAAAATAACTCAATGCATGGCCATTAATGTCTAAACTGCTGGCAACAAAACTGCGTACATCCCCTAAGTGAAAATGTCCAAATTGGGCCCAATTAGCCATTTTCCCTCCCTGGGGTCATGTGACTCATTAGTGTTACAAGGTCTCAGGTGTGAATGGGGAGAAGGTGTGTTAAATTTGGTGTTATCCCTCTCACTCTCTCATACTGGTCACTGGAAGTTCAACATGGCACCTCTTGGCAAAGAACTCTCTGAGGATCTGAAAAAAAGAATTGTTGCTCTACATAAAGATGGCCTAGGCTATAAGAAGATTGCCAAGACCCTGAAACTGAGCTGCAGCACGGTGGCCAAGACCATACAGCAGTTTAACAGGACAGGTTCCACTCAGAACAGCCCTCGCCATGGTCAACAAAAGAGGTTGAGTGCATGTGCTCAGCATCATATCCAGAGGTTGTCTTTGGGAAATAGACATATGAGTGTTGCCAGCATTGCTGCAGAGGTTGAAGGGGAGGGGGGGGTTAGCCTGTCAGTGCTCAGACCATACGCCGCCTACTGCATCAAATTGGTCTGCATGGCTGTCGTCCCAGAAGGAAGCCTCTTCTAAAGATGATGCACAAGAAAGCCCGAAAACAGTTTGCTGAAGACAAGCAGACTAAGGACATGGATTACTGGAACCATGTCCTGTGGTCTGATGACACCAAGATAAACTTATTTGGTTCAGATGGTGTGTGGTGGCAACCAGGTGACGAGTACAAAGACAAGTGTGTCTTGCCTACAGTCAAGCATGGTGGTGGGAGTGTCATGGTCTGGGGCTGCATGAGTGCTGCCAACACTGGGGAGCTACAGTTCATTGAGGGAACAATGAATACCAACATGTACTGTGACATACTGAAACAGAGCACGATCCCCTCCCTTCAGAGACTGGGCCGCAGGGCAGTATTCCAATATGATAATGACCCCAAACACATCTCTAAGATGACCACTGCCTTGCTAAAGAAGCTGAGGGTAAAGGTGATGGACTGGCCAAGCATGTCTCCAAACCTAAACTCTATTGAGCATCTGTGGGGCATCCTCAAACGGAAGGTGGAGGAGCCAAGGTCTCTAACATCCACCATCTACGTGATGTCATCATGGAGGAGTCAAAGAGGACTCCAGTGGCAATCTGTGAAGCTCTGGTGAACTCCATGCCCAAGAGGGTTAAGGCAGTGCTGGAAAATAATGGTGGCCACACAAAATATTGACACTTTGGGTCAAATTTTGACACTTAGGGGTGTACACACTTTTGTTGCCAGCAGTTTAGACATTAATGGCTGTGTGTTCAGTTATTTTGAGGGGACAGCAAATTTCCACTGTTATACAAGCTGTACACTCACTACTTTACATTGTAGCAAAGTGTCATTTCCTCAGTGTTGTCACATGAAAAAATAGAATAAAATATTTACAAGAACGTGAGGGGTGTACTCACTTCTGTGAGATACTGTATACACACACACACTGAACATCTTAGTGGCTAGCACTTCTGCCTTGCAGCACAAGAGTTCCTGGTTTGAATCCTGATCAGCACACTATCTGAATGGAGACATGCTGGTAGGTTAATTGGATCCTCTCTAAATTGGCCCAACCATGTGTATGTACAGTGGGGATCGAAAGTTTGGGCACCCCAGCTAAAAATTTGTATTAGTGTGCATAAAGATGCCAAGGAAAGATGGAAAAATCTCCAAAAGGCATCAAATTACAGATTAGACATTCTTGTAATATGTCAACAAAAGTTAGATTTTATTTCCATCATTTACACTTTCAAAATAACAGAAAACAAAAAAATGGCGTCTACAAAAGTTTGGGCACCCTGCAGAATTTATAGCTTGCACTGCCCCCTTTGCAAAGCTGAGACCTGCCAGTGTCATGGATTGTTCTCAATCATCGTCTGGGAAGACCAGGTGATGTCAATCTCAAAGGTTTTAAATGCCCAGACTCATCTGACCTTGCCCCAACAATCAGCACCATGGGTTCTTCTAAGCAGTTGTCTAGAAAACTGAAACTGAAAATAGTTGACGCCCACAAAGCTGGAGAAGGCTATAAGAAGATAGCAAAGCGTTTTCAGATGTCAATATCCTCTGTTCGGAATGTAATTAAGAAATGGCAGTCATCAGGAACAGTGGAAGTTAAAGCAACATCTGGAAGACCAAGAAAAATATCAGACAGAACAGCTCACAGGATTGTGAGAAAAACAATTGAAAACCCACGTTTGACTGCACGATCCCTCCAGAAAGATCTGGCAGACACTGGAGTTGTGGTACACTATTCCACTATAAAGAGATACTTGTACAAATATGGTCTTCATGGAAGAGTCATCAGAAGAAAACCTCTTCTACGTCCTCACCGCAAAAATCATCGTTTGAACTTTGCAAATGAACATATAGACAAGCCTGATGCATTTTGGAAACAAGTTCTGTGGACCGATAAGGTTAAAATTGAACTTTTTGGCCGGAATGAGCAAAGGTACGTTTGGAGAAGAAGGGGCACAGAATTTAATGAAAAGAACCTCTGTCTAACTGTTAAGCATGGGGTTGGATCAATCATGCTTTGGGGTTGTGTTGCAGCCAGTGGCACAGGGAACATCTCACGAGTAGAAGGAAAAATGGAATCAATAAAATTTCAGCAAATTTTGGATGGTAACTTGATGCCATCTGTGAAAAAGCTGAAGTTAAAGAGAGGATGGCTTCTACAAATGGATAATGATCCCAAACACACCTCGAAATCCACGGGGGATTACATCAAGAGGCGTAAACTGAAGGTTTTGCCATGGCCTTCACAATCTCCTGACCTCAACATAATTGAAAATCTATGGATAGACCTTAAAAGAGCAGTGCGTGACAGACAGCCCAGAAATCTCAAAGAACTGGAAGACTTTTGTAAGGAAGAATGGGCAAAGATACCTCAAACAAGAATTGAAAGACTCTTGGCTGGCTACAAAAAGCGTTTACAAGCTGTGATACTTGCCAAAGGGGGCAGTACAAGATATTAACTCTGCAGGGTGCCCAAACTTTTGCAGACGCCATTTTTTGGTTTTCTGTTATTTTGAAAGTGTAAATGATGGAAATAAAATCTAACTTTTGTTGACATATTATAAGAATGTCTAATCTGTAATTTGATGCTTTTTGGAGATTTTTCCATCTTTCCTTGGCTTCTTTATGCACATTAATACAAATTTTTTGCTGGGGTGCCCAAACTTTCGATCCCCACTGTATGCATGTGACATAGGGACCTTAGATTCCTTGAGTGTAGGGTTTCAAGAAAAAAGCCACTCCTCAAGAAAGGCCACATGAAATCACGACTGAGCTTTGCCAAAAAGCACTGTGAAGATTCTGAGGCCACAAGGAAAAGGCTGTTTTGGTCAGGTGAGACTAAAATTGAATTATTTGGCCTCAACACCAAACAATATGTCTGGCAAAAATCCAGTACAGCTCACCATTCAAAATAAAACCATTCCAGTAAAGCATGGAGGTGGTAATATCCTGTTATGGGGGTGTTGCTCAGCAGCAGGAACTAGAGCACTTGTCAGAATAGAAGGAAGAAATGGATGGGCTCAAATACCGTCAAATTATTGAGAAAAATCTGCTTTCTGCCAGAAAATTGTCAATGGGAAGAAGGTTTATCTTGCAACATGATAATGACCTAAAGCACACAGTAAAAATGACCTCACAGTGGTTGAAGGAGAAAAAGATGAAGCATACCAGGCCACCTGCCCTCAACTTGGAGGGGGGGTGCTTTGGGGTGGGGGGCTCCCCCCAAAGCACTTTGTCCCCATATTGATGGGGACAAGGGCCTCTTCCCCACTACCATTTCAGAATCTGGAAGCCCCCTTTAACAAAAATAACAAAAACACAAAGACAATTTTTGACAAGTCCTTTATTAACCACTTGCCCTGAGGATTTGCCCCCCTTCCTGACCAGGCCATTTTTTGCGTTACAGTGCTGCATTACTTTAACTGACAATTGCGCGGTCATGCAACACTGCATCCAAATTAAATTTACTTCCTTTTTTTCCCACGAATTGAGCTTTCTTTTGGTGGTATTTGATCGCCTGCATGGTTATTATTATAAAAAGAAGACTGACAATTTTGAGAAAAAAAACAATATTTTTGACTTTTTGCTATTAAACATGCCCAGGAAAAAAATGTTAAAAATCAAATTTCATCAAAAATGTAGGCCAAAATATATTTTGCTACATGTCTGTGCTAAAAACAAAACCCAATACGTGTAAATTAATTGGTTTACATGAAATTTATAGTGTTTACAAATTGCGGTATATATACTGGGATTGTTTAAATTTTTATGGAGGGCATTCTGACACTGGTGGGAACTGACTTGGTGTCACTGACATCCCCAGTGACACCAATACAGTGATCAGCACTAATAAAAAGCACTAACACTGTACTAATGACACTGGGCAGGAAGGGGTTAACATGTGGGGCAATCAAAGGGTTAACTATATGCTGTGTATGTTTTACTGTGGAGCTGTGTGTGTGTGCTTCACTGTAAGCACACTGCTTTGTATGGCTCTGCTATGCACAACCTAGACTAATGTTCAAGTCCCATTCCAATTTAGAACAAGTGGTAGCACCTGAAAGAGGTGTGTCAGAAAAAAGGGACAAGTAGGTGTGGCCCTTGAAACCTATCAAAAAAGTGAAGAGCCCTCAGCGTTCTCCTGGTCCAGCTTCCCAGGAGAAAAATCCCAGAGGCACCAGGAGGGAAGTCCGGATTGAACCACAAAGGCGTAAGTAGTCCAGAGAGTGATGAAATAGAATAGAGTTTGCAGCCTGGCGAAACATTTACAGGGTCGGACCCAACAGTGGGTGGGTTTTCACCCTCTGATGAACTTGAGCTGAGGGTATCCAAGGTAAAGCGTGAAGGGGCGTCTCGGAAAATAGTTCCACCGAGACCCATCCCTTAACCCGGTCATTCACAGACTAGTCGACCACCCTGGACAGATGGCAAGCCCAATTATATTTTTTGAGGTCTGGGAGGCCCAGTCCACCTTTATGTTTGGGCATGGTTAACAGGGTGTAGTTGAGTCTATGAAATTTCTTATGCCATAGAAACTCTAGCTTTGCACGTTTCAGGGAAGCAAAAAATGCCTACGGTAAAGCTATAGGGACAGTTTGGAAGGCATATAAGAGACAAGGTAGTATATTCATTTTGAGAATGGCTGCTCTGCCAAACCATGAGTAACAAGATCGATCCCATTCGCTGAGGTCCCTAGACAAGAGTTGTTGGAAATTATATTTATTTAAGTCCTGCAATTCTGCAGGTAGTTGGATTCCTAGGTATGTTATCATATCTTTTTTCCAAGTAAAAGGAAAATTGTGCACACAGTAGGACACCTCATCCCCTGGCAAGGATATGTTAAGAGCATGGGATTTGAAGTGATTGATGGATAGATTGGACAGGGACTGAAAATGATCCAGTTCCTGTAGAAGTTCAGGCAAGGTAGAGCAGGGTTCAGTCAAGAACAACAGTATATCATCTGCAAAGGCAGCCAGTTTCATCTCTCCTCCGGACCCCTTTATCAAAGGGTTGGCTCGAAGGCCCTGAAGGAAGAGTTCCAAAGTGAAGATAGAGGATCGGTGAAAGCAGACATCCCTGTCTCGTGCTGTTGCGAAAGGGTTCCCATAGGTGACCACTGGATCGTACTCTAGCCTGAGGCAAAGAGTACAGAGACATGATTCTTGAGCAAAACTGGTTGTGTATACCCAAAAAGTGCAGAGTTAGTGCAATATAGTCCCAGGCTATTCTATGGAACACCTTTTCAGCATCCAGTGAAAGGAAGAATCTCCTCTGGCATCGAACTGTTAGCCAATGATGGACATTAAGGACCTTGATGGTGTTGTCCCTTGCCAAAAGGGCCTGGTATGGTTTGGGGGGGGGGACCCGCAATCTGTTTTTTTTCTGAAGTTTTAATTGTTGGCAATTCTTTTGTTTACATTCAGCTGTCAGCGAGGAACCCTGCTAAATATTAGCATTTTGTATCCAGCGTTTATTTTTGGGTTTTTAGCATCTCGTGTGCATGCAGCCTTATGCTGGCAATACACATCTTAAGTTTCAGCCAAATCAGCAATTCAAACCATGGGTGTTTTCCATTGACACCAACCCGTTAGACTTTGATGTGAAAATCATAGGACCGAAAATTCTTTGTGGGGCTGATATTTTAGTGCTTATGGCTAGTCTTAGTCGGAGTCCTAATGCGATACAAGAAAAAGAGGGCGACACCTATTCGAATGCAGGTATGTACTGCATACTAGAGGCATTTAAAATTATGTTGATTTTTAATAAAATACACATTAATTTGCCTTTATTATAATTGCCAGGAATTCAGCATCGAGGCAGAAGGGAAGTGGAGATGTGTTGATGGCAGATCCACGATAATAAAATAGAATAGTGATGTGCAGTGACCTAGAACAACCAATCAGATTTGGGCTCTCAGGCTAGCGTAGTGAAAGACGAATGCTAGTTGTATGCTTTGCAATACTGCTCTTTGTGCATTGGTCTTTGCCTTATTAAATAAAGGCAATGCTTTGTAAAACTTTAGCAGATGTTATAAGAAGTACATAAAACCACTTTGTTAATGATTACAACTTGTAATTTGACTTAATTAAGAAATGTTAAAGCCAAAGGCTAAAGTAACAAAAGTCAACTGAATGTGCTGCTCTTCATCAGCTGGCCTCTGGGATGGGAAAGTAAACTCATCAAGAGCAGGTTAATTACGTTTTTTCAGTTGCAATTGCTGATTTACAAGACAGGTCAAATTACTGAGCTGGAAAATAAAATAATTTTCCCTCTAAAGAAAAGCAATGCTGCTCCAGGAGGTCAGCTGAAGAACACGTCTGCATGCTAATTGTAACCGTTCATAGACACATAATGGTTTTATGTGATCTGGCATAACAAGAAAATAATTAACAGGCGTATTATTGCCGATATTTAAAGAGTACAAATTTGGGATATAATTTTTTTGTACAGTGACATTATCTTAGCTCGGAAAAAAACACATTGAAAGAGAAAATAGTAAGTTTCAATTATTTTTCTTTTATGGTGGGTATCAAAAAAAGCAACGGAAAACAGTTATGTTGCCAAAATCTTCCAAGATGCAGCTAGATATTTATTATTCTCATGTGATATCATTGTCGTGCATTTGTCTCACTACAGACATAGGGCAGTCCATTCATTGCAGTGGGATGCCCTATGCTTGGCAAAGATTTATACATCTAAATAAATAAAATATATATATATTACACAGTTGTGTTCAAAATAATAGCAGTCAGACATCACTAACCTGATCAATCACTGTTTTTGGTAGAAATGATATTTCTACATGGCAAATAATTTACTAGCAGGTGTAGTATAGTAATAGAAGGCCAACAGACCCAACAGTCATGACATGCATGCTGCTGATTCTGTGTAATTGAATCACTAATTGAAAGGAGCATGTTCAAAATAATAGCAGTGTGGAGTTCTATTAGTGAGATCATTCATTCTTTGAAAAACAGGTGGCAATTACTGCCCTTATTTAAGGAAGGAAGGCAGCAAATGTTGTACATGCTGGTTACAGTGCATTTCTCTCTGAAATTCTGAGGAAAATGGGTCATTCCAGACATTGTTCAGAAAAACAGCGTACCTTGATTAAAAAGTTGATTGGAGAGGGGAAAACATATAAAGAAGTGCAGAAAATGATAGGCTGCTCAGCTAAAATGATCGCAAATGTTTTAAAATGGCAACCAAAACCTGAAAGACGTGGAAGAAAGCGAAAGACTACCATTCGAATGGATAGAAGAATAGCCAAAATGGCAAGGACTCAGCCAACAATCAGCTCCAGGAAGATCAAAGAAGGTGTAAAGTTCCCTGTGAGTACTGTTACAATTAGAAGACGCCTATGTGAAGCCAAGCTATCTGCAAGAAGCCCCCGCAAAGTCCCACTGTTGAAAAAAAGCCATGTGCTGAAGAGGTTACAATTTGCCAAAGAGCACATTGACTGGCCTAAAGAGAAATGGCGCAACATTTTGTGGACTGATGAAAGTAAGATTGTTCTTTTTGGGTCTAGTGGCCGGAGACAGTTTGTCAGACGACCCCCAAATACTGAATTCAAGCCACAGTACACTGTGAAGACAGTGAAGCATGGTTGCGCAAGCATCATGATATGGGGATGTTTCTCATACTACGGTGTTGGGAATATTTATCGCATACCAGGGATCATGGATCAGTTTGAATACATCAGAATACTTGAAGAGGTCATGCTGCCTTATGCTGAAGAGGAAATGCCCTTGAAATGGGTGTTCCAACAAGACAACGACCCCAAACACACCAGTAAACGTGCAACAACTTGGTTCCAGGCCAACAAGACTGACATTATGGAGTGGCCAGCCCAATCCCCGAATCTTAATCCAATAGAAAACTTGTGGGGTGACATCAAAAATGCAGTTTCTGAGGCAAAACCAAGAAATAGAGAAGAACTGTGGAATGTAGTCCAATCATCCTGGGCTGGAATACCTGTTCACAGGTGCCAGAAGTTGGTTGACTCCATGCAACACAGATGTACAGCAGTTCTCAGAAACAGTGCTTATACAACTAAATATTCATTAATTCAAAGGAAAGCAAAATCTTCAAACATTTTTCACTTTATATAGTGAATGTTTGAGTTTGTAAAGAAGAATACAAACACTGCTATTTTTTTGAACAGTCTAATTCACTTTTCTTCAATTTTTTTAGAGGAACAACACAAATTTGATATATTTTTCTTCATGCTTTGATTTGGAATAGAATGTGTAGTGTTCCCAATGCATTTGTGTGTATGGAAATAAAAGCTATTAGAAGGATTTTGAGCTTTATTCACTTTTTTCAACACACTGCTATTATTTTGAACACAACTGTGTATATATATATATATATATATATATATATATAAACACACACACTGTAAATCTTAGTGGCTAGCACTTCTGCTAGCCACAAGGGTACCTGGTTTGAATCCTGATCAGGACACAATCTACATGGAGTTTGCATGTTCACCTAGCGTTTGCATGAGCATACTCTGGTTTCCTCCCACGCTCCAAAGACATGCTGGTAGGTTAATTGTATCCTCTCTAAATTCGGCCTACTACATGTATGTATGCATGTAACATAGGGACCTTAGATTGTAAGTTCCTTGAGTGTAGGGTTGCAAGAAAAAAAGCCACTCCTCAAGAAATGCCACATGCAGTCACGACTGAGCTTTGCCAAAACGCACCTTGAAGATTCTGGGGCTACATTGAAAAAGGTGTTATGGTCAGGTGAGAAAATTGAATTATTTGGCCTCAACACATACAATATGTCTGGTGGAAATCCAATACAGCTCACCATTCAAATAAAACCATTCCTACAGTAAAGCATGGAGGTGGTAATATCCTGTTATGGGGGTGTTTCTCGGCAGCAGGAACTGGAGCACTTGTCAGGATAGAAGGAAAAAATGGATGATCTCAAATACCATCAAATTCTTGAGAAAAATCTGCTGCCCTCTGCCAGAAAGTTGTCAATAGAAAGGAGGTTTACCTTCCAACATGACAATGGCCCAAAGCACACTGCAAAAATTACCACACAGTGGTTAAAGTGGAAAAAGGTGAATGTCCTTGTATGGCATAGCCAGAGCCCAGACTTAAACCCCATTGAAAATCTGTGGAATGACTTGAAGACTGCAGTCCACAAACGGTCATCATTAAATGTAACTAAACTTGAGCAGTTCTGCAAAGAAGAGTCGGAAAATATTGCAAAGCCTAGATGTGCACAGACTAAAGGTTGTAATGACAGCAAATGGTGGTTCAACAAAATACTGACAAGGGGGTGATCCTTTTTCCAACTATTTTTGATTTTTTTTTTTTTACTTTTTCTGAAATGTTGGTCTTATACAGTGGGGAAAATAATTATTTGATCCCCTGCAGATTTTGTAAGTTTGTCCATTTACAAAGAAATGAAGGGTCTATAATTTTGTTCATAGGTGTATTTTAAAAAATAGACAGAATATCAACCAAAAATCCAGAAAAACACATGATACAAATGTTATAAATTGAGCTGCAGTTCAGTGAGTAAAATAAGTATTTGATCCCCAAGCAAAACATGCAGTACTTGGTGGAGAAACCCTTGTTGGCAAGCACAGAGCTAAGACGTTTCTTGCAGTTGGTTACCAGGTTTGCACACATCTCAGGAGGGATTTTGGTCCACTCTTCTTTACAGATCTTCTCCAAATGGTTAAGGTTTCTTGGCAACTCAAAATTTCAGCTCCCTCCATACATTTTCTATAGGATTAAGGTCTGGAGCCTGACTAGGCCACTCCAGGACCTTAACCACTTGCCCTCCAAAGAATTTACTTCCCTTCCTGTCCAGGCCATTTTTTGCAGTTTTAACTGAAATTTGTGCAGTCATGCAATGCTGTTTTTTATTTTTTGTGCTATAAACAAAAAAGACTGACAATCTTGAAAAAAAAACCCAATATTTTTGACTTTTATAAAACATATCCAATAAAAAATTTTTAAAAAATCAAATTTCTTCATAAATTTAGGCCAAAATGTATTCTGCTACATGTCTTTGCTGAAAAAAAAATCCCAATACATGTAAAGTAATAAGTTTACATGAGTTATAGCGTCTACAAATGGCGGAATATATACTGGAATTATTATTTTTTTTAATACTAGCAATGTCGGCGATCAGCGACTTATAGCAGGACTGTGGCGGGCATTCTGATACTGGGGGGGGGGGGGACTGACTAACTGCCACTGACATCCTCAGTAACACTAACACAGTGATCAGTGCTAATAGAAAGCACTGACATTGTACTAATTACACTGGGCAGAAAAGGTTTAGCATCTGGGGCGATCAAAGGGTTAACTGTGTGCTGTGCTTTACTAGGGAGACATGCTGTTTTGTATCTCTCTGCTGTGCAGAGAGATACAAAACAGCATGTCCATGCTGACAGAAGAGAGACCTGTGTTGTTTACAGACAGGTCTCTCCTCTGTCAGCTTTACCCGACGATCGTTGAGTGTCGGCTGAGAATCGCCAGCCAGGACCCAGTGATTGACATACCAAGCTGTTTTGTCTGGATTTTTGGTTGATATTCTGTCTCTATTATTTAAAATACACATGATTATAGTCCTTTCATTTCTTTGTAAGTGGGCAAATGTACAAAATCTGCAGGGGATCAAATAATTATTTTCCTCACTGTATCTTTCACTTGGATGTTATACGTTGCACTGAGTAAATATAGCCCGGATAAAACAAAAACTGTGGCTGTTTTCATTTCAGGATCCAAAGCAACAAAATGTGATTATTTTATTAGGATGGTTATTCTTTTCTATACCCAGTATATATTGCATATACTATATGTGAAAGCTCACTTCAATTATACAGTGAGGAACAGAAGTATTTGAACACCCTGCGATTTGGCAAGTTCTCCCACTTCGAAATCATGGAGGGGTCTGAAATTCACATCGTACGTGCATTCCCACTCTGAGAGACAGAATTTAAAAAAAAATTCAGGAAATCACATTGTATGATTTTTAAAGAATTTATTTGTCTTGCACTGCTGAACATAAGTATTTGAACACCTAAGAAACAGCAAGAATTCTGGCTCTCAAAGACCTGTTACTGTGCCTTTAAAAAGTCCACCTCTACTCCACTCATTAATCTAACTTAGTAGCACCTGTCTGAGCTCTTTAAAGACACGTGTCCACCCCACAGTCAGTCAGACACCCACTACTACCATGGGCAAGACCAAAGAGCTGTCAAGAGACACCAGACAAAATTGTGGACCTCCACAAGGCTGAAAAGTGCTACGGGGCAATTGCCAAGCAGCTTGGTGAAAATAGATCAACTGTTGGAGTAATTGTTAGAAAATGGAAGAGGCTAAAGACGACTGTCAGTCTCCCTCGGATTGGGGCTCCATGCAAGATCTCACCTCGTGGGGTATCACTGATGATAAGAAAGGTGAGGAATCAGTCCAGAACTACAAGGGAGGAGCTGGTCAATGACATGAAGAGAGCTGGGACCACAGTTTCAAAGGTCACTGTCGGTAGAACACTACGCCGTCATGGTTTCAAATCATGCATTGCACGGAAGGTTCCCCTGCTCAAGTCTTCACATGTCCAGGCCCGTCTGAAGTTTGCCAATGACCATCTGGATGATCCAGAGGAGGCATGGGAGAAAGTCATGTGGTCAGATGAGACCAAAGTAGAACTTTTTGGTCTAAACTTCACTCGTCGTGTTTGGAGGAAAAAGAAGGATGAGTTGCATCTCAAGAACACCATCCCTACTGTGAAGCATGGGGGTGGTAACATCATGCTTTGGGGGTGCTTTTCTGCGAAGGGGACATGACGACTGCACTGTATTAAGGAGAGGATGAATGGGGCCATTTATTGTGAGATTTTGAGCAACAACCTCCTTCCCTCAGAGCATTGAAGATGGGTCGCGGCTGGGTCTTCCAACATGACAACGACCCAAAGCACACAGCCAGGATAACCAAGGAGTGGCTCCTTAAGAAGCATATCAAGGTTCTGGAGTGGCCTAGCCAGTCTCCAGACCTAAATCCAATAGAACATCTTTGGAGGGAGCTGAAACTCTGTGTTGCTCAGAGACAGCCCCGAAACCTGACAGATCTAGAGGAGATCTGTGTGGAGGAGTGGGCCAACCTGGTCAAGAACTACTGGAAACGTTTGACCTCTGTAATTGCAAACAAAGGCTTCTGTACCAAAAATTAACACTGATTTTCTCAGGTGTTCAAATACTTATGTTCAGCAGTGCAAGACAAATAAATTCTTTAAAAATCATACAGTGTGATTTCCTGATTTTTTTAATTCTGAGTGGGAATGCACCTACAATGTGAATTTCAGACCCCTCCATGATTTCTAAGTGGGAGAACTTGCAAAATCTCAGGGTGTTCAAAGACTTCTGTTCCTCACTGTACAATCATAAGCAGATCAAATAAGTAAACAGGGATTTTCTTTTCACATGACTGAATAACTGAAGGGAATCTTCACACATTTCATTGTTTGTACTTCTCAAATCCCTGAATAAATCAGCCCCTTTGCCTTATCATTGAGGAACAATAGCGAATGGTTGGAAATTTATAGTAAAAAACTAGTAACTCTGGCGCACAGGAGTAAAGTAGTGTAAGGGTGAAAAGGATACAAATTATAAAATGTATAAAGTAAAAGATAATGGCAATATTGGCATACAAGTACTTAAAACAGGGTATGTGAATGCATTGGTGTACAATAAGTCCTAATATGAGTCTCTCAGGCAATTTGCCTGGAATCTTTTTAGCACAAAAAGACGGCAGCCATCCTCGGAGCAAGCCAGCTTTGTATGCAGGGACAGAAGAAAAGAGACAGGAGGCGCCTGTCTGAGTGTCATAATAACACTGTATTTAATAGCAAAGGATTAAAAACACTCACAAAGGAAGTAATAAAACAAGCTCATCTGTGTATATGAGAGATGACCGGTCCTCAAAACATCCTGCAGGCGCCACAGGTGGGAGGAAGAGCACAGACCTCCCCACTGACCCTCCACCTCTTCCTTTTGACGGCACATCCTGCCGGTGTGTTCCATGGTTGGTTACTAGGCTCCTTCCTGCGTAAATGCCGCTGGATCGGCTCTACAACAACACCACTCTGCAGGATTGACCACTACAGTGTCTCCTGCCATCTCCATCAGCCCAGCTGCTATTGCAGCAACCACCGGTGGCGCCTGCAGGACGTTTTGAGGACCGGTCATCTCTCATATACACAGATGAGCTTGTTTTATTACTTCCTTTTTGAGTGTTTTTAATCCTTTGCTATTAAATACAGTGTTATTACGACACTCAGACGGGCGCCTCCTGTCTCTTTTCTTCTGTCCCTGGTTGGAAATTTACTCTTTGGATAAATGATTATTACCTAGAGATCAGCTGGGCAGGGGTACCTACACGCACAACTGTGCACTGAATTGCACAGCAATTGCATCTTTCTTGATATCCTAAGCCTATTGTTTATTTGACCATGACCAATAAGGAGCCCTTTGAAAACAAACATGTGTTGGAAATATACAGATTATAATGCTTGTTGTATCAGAAAAATCCAGAAATAGATATTTTAGATTTATTAAATTAGAAAAATAATGCATTTAGTACCCTGATAAACAATACTCTCATTTGAAAAGTTTTTGAATCCACTCTAAAGACTTGCACTACAGTTACTGCTCCATGTCAGTTTCATTCTGAAGTGTCTTCATAGCAAGACCCCAGAGAGACATACTAGAAAAGAAAGGGCCATCTGAGCTTCTGTATCCATTGGATGAGGCTCGGTTATTTAGTGGCTCATGGCAGTTATTCTCTATAGTCACTAATGAGGAACGTATCATAGATATGTCAGAGGGTAGACTGTCCTCTGACACCTCCACCTCGGTGAATGTGTAGGCCTCATCTGTGTCTGCCAAGTGAGGCTTTGTGGCTTTTGTACGCTCTGAGATATTCTTGTCCTGTCCAGTATCTTGCTGAATCATGCTTTGTAATTTGCAGAAGACGTTTGCGGTACTTCCCTCGTAGTCGCTCCTTGTATTCTCCACTGAATGCACCTGTTCTTGTATAAAAGCTACAGAAATGTTCTGTGTAACTGAATCTAAAGTCTGAGTTGTATCCAAATCGGATGATCCTTCAGGATTGTGCAACTCATCTGCTGCAGCCTGATCTCCATCTCCAGACTTACAGTGCATTTTCTTATGGCGTCTGAGGACAGCTGAGCGGGAGAAGCTTTTGTTGCATACATCGCATGTATATGGTTTCTCCCCTGTATGAGATCTGACATGCCTGCGCAGATCTCCAGAGCCACCAAACCTCTTACCTGGAAAATAATGAGAAACATAAATAAAAAAAAAAAACACAGACCAATCATGAATCCATAACGTACTACAGAAATACTGGGTGTGGTGTGTTATCCTGAGAGATCTAGCCGTAAGACTTAAAGTTTACCAGTGTTTGCCCATTCAGGACAAAACAACAGGTAAACTTTAACCAGTTGCAGACTCTGGGAGAGTAAGAAATGTCATCATTGTACACAGGGCACGTGTAACACATCCAGTCCTTCTGCGCTCCTGCCAGGACCTCCCCTGTCCCAGTACTTGGTAATTCAGCTCTGATTAATCAAAGTGGCATTGTGGAGTACACAAAGAACATTCTGACAGCTGGAGCTATAAAAAAAAAAAGCAGTCTGGCAATGTTTATCAACAACATTGCTCAACCTTGACTACAGAAACATACAAAGAAACAATGTTTCATTTTGTATCTTTCTGTTTATTCAGCTACAGATCAAAGGGGTGAACTATCTGCAGATGAAGTCAGTTAGGCAACCTGACAAGTAAAATAAATAAATAAATAATTTATTTATTTTAAATGTTTCTCCGTTTAACCCCTTATTAACCCTTAGTGCACTCTAATCAGCCCTAAATAACTCCTTATTCTCCTTCATTCAATTATTATTTGCCTGATGATTTTTTTTTGTTTCTGTTTTATTAACTAATAATATTTAAACTTTTTTTGTTTGTTAATATTTTTATACCTTATAACATATATTTACAAATTTCATATTTAAAAAAAGCGCAAAATAGAAAAAAAACCCCACTTTACTTCATTTATAAATAACTTTGCAATGCTTTGTACCAGAATCATAATTTTAGTGCCATTTTCAACAGGACAAATACTGCCCATAAAACATGCTCATTTTATTCTGTAACACTATTTATTTTTATACTAAGGCTACGTTCACACTAGCTTTGTGTGCAGGCGGCAGAGAGGCATTTGGGAAGCGTTTTTACCGCTATCCAAACACCTCTGCCAATTCTGCACATTACAGCACATGGTGCTGTTCTAACTGGAGCGTTTGCGTCGCGGCAAAACGGACGCCTCTGGTCGAGTCAGGAGGCGTTGAAGCCTCCTATTCTCGTCTATGGTGCCGCTCCGCAAATGCCCGGCCGGCGTTTGCGGTGCGGTTGCAACGCGGTTGCGGGGCGTTTGCGGAGCGGTAACACCACTCAAACTGCATTATAGTTGTTTGTGGGGCGTTATTAACGCTCGGCAAACACCTAGCAACCGCCGCTAAGCTGCGCATGCGGCATTTGCGGAGCGTTTGCCGAGCGTTAAAAAACGCTCCGCAAACGCCGGACCAACGCTTGCCAAACGCTATAGGGGCCTTTGGCAAGCGTTGGTAAAACAGCCAAGTGTGAACGAGCCCCAACACTGCTAAAAAAATTTAAAAAAAGAGTGCGCTTTATTACGTTTAATTGCTTAAGGATTGACAATATTCATGAAAAAAAGTCTTGTTTGTCCTTAAAAAAACAATATATGTATTACATTTTTATCTTAAGTAATGACAAAGTTATCACTTAAAAAACAGGCCCATGGCAGAAATGTAAAAATTGCTTTGGTCCATAGGGGTGAACAGGTGTGAAAGGCGAAGTGGTGAAAAGCGGCCTCACCAGCTGCTTATATTTCCCTTTTCCCCAAACCCACTATGTTCAGCTGTCAGAAGCAAAGAAAGGAAGCCTTGTGTAAGCTCCAAGTAGAGACTTGGAGAGTACACAGGGCTAAGGATACTCTCACTGTGCCACATAATATTGCTGGACCAATAAGCTAGCCCCAGCACTGTCACATAGGAAGAAGGAGAATGAAAGTACCAAGTAATTGTCTTTCCTTTGAGCTGCCAAATAGAGGGAAGGGTGTGAATGGAAGGTAAGCATAAACAGCTAGTGAGGCCGCCATTAAAGTGAGCCAGTTTCTTTGCTCTACTCATTCACCCCCTCATCCCCAAGGCCCCCTAATATTCAAACATTCCACCTCACATTGCACCTGTATACTTAAGTATATAAATGAAAGATAGGCAAACAGCTAAATACACAGTTGAAAAATACATGGAAAGTCTTACCTGCCAAATATATTAGTAATTAAGATCAGCCAGTTTTCTAATCCAGGTCCTGACCATATCATTTTTTTTTTAAAGAGCAGCCACAACAATACAGCTTAGTCAAGCCTCTGTGCTCCATTTGTTAGATCACAGCACTGTGCAGGGAACAAAAGTCTTATGTAGGCTTAAAGTGCTACCCCTTACCCTCTGAGTCTGGATACTAATTTACATGGGATTACATGAGCCCAGAAGAAAGACTGAAATACTATTTTAATGTATTTTCTTAAAAAATACATAGCTAGATTAAATGTAATACCTTTCTATAATTAAACTTTAAAAAAAGAATGTACAGTTGTTTGCATACCCTTGGAGAATTGGTAATATACAGTATGTACCTTTTTTAAAGAAAACATGAGTGAGCAGGCAAAGCACATTTCTTTTATTTCTTATGGGATTCATATTCAACTGTAGGTAATATCCGAACGGCACAATCATAAAAAATAGACAAAACATGGTAACCAGTAAACAAATGAAACAAAAGTCTGCATACCCTTAGTTCTTAATACTGTGTATTGCCTCCTTTAGCATCAATGACTGTGCAGTCTTTTGTAATAGTTTTCTATGAGGGCCTGAATTCTTGTAGATGGTATAGCTGCCCATTTCTCTTGGTAAAATGCCTCCAGGTCATGCAAAGTCTTTGGTTGTCCTGCATGAACCACACGTTTGAAACCTCCCTAGAGTGGCTCGATGATATTAAGGTCAGGAGACTGTGATGGCCAATCCAGAACCTGCACCTTTTTCTGGTGTAACCACTAGAGGATCACCTTGGCCTTGTAGTTAGATTCATTGTCATGCTGGAAAGTTCAACAGCATCCCATGAGCAGCTTTCATGCAGAAGAATGCAAACTATCTGCCAGCATTTTCTGATAACATGCTACATTCATCTTGCCATTAATTTTCAAAAAATTCCCCATGCCTTTAGAGCTCACACAACCCAAAACATTAGTGAGCCACCACCATGCTTCACAGTGGGGATGGTATTCTTGTCGCCATAGACCTTATTGACCCCACTCCAAACATAGTGCTTATGGTTGTGACTATAAAGCTCTATTTTGGACTTGTCTCTTCAGATTACAGTGTGCCAGAAGCTGAGGCATGTCACGGTGTTGTCAGGCATATTGTAACCAGACGTTTTTCATGGCATTGGTGCAGTAAAGGCTTCTTTCTGGCAACTCGACCATGCAGCTAATTTTTTATCAAGTATCCACGTATTGTGCTCCATGAAAAAACCACATTATCTTTTTCCAGAGCAGCCTCTAATTCTCCTGAGGATTCCTGTGGATTTTTCTTTATATCCTAATCAATTCTTCTGGCAGTTGTGGCTACAGTCTTTCTTGGTCTATCTGACCTTGGCTTGGTATCAAAAGATCCCCAAACTTTTCCACTTCCAAATAAGTAATTGAACAGTACTGACTGACATATCATATTAAAAACTTTGGATATCTTTTTATATGCTTTTCCATCTTTATAAAGTTCCATTACCTTGTTAGTCAGGCCTTTCGGCTAAAAAACTCATTAACTATTTATGCACAGACATTAATTGCAATTAAAAAAGCCAAACGTGGGAAATTAACCTTTAACTGCCATTTTGACCTGTGTGTGTCGCCTTCTGTATCAAGGCCAAACATTCCAGGGTATGGAAACTTTTGATCATGGCCATTTGGATGATTTCTGTTAAAATTTTGATTTTAAGAGAATCCAAACAACTATGTGAAAATAAATGACTTCATATGATCACCATCCTTAAATAAAAGACAGTTTTTTTAGCATGATCAGTCATATTTCAATATCAATGCCAAAATGTCACGATTTCTACTAAGGTATGCAAACTTTTGAGCACAATTGTATACTGGTATATGCTTTGTTTTATTACAGTCAACACTAAAAATAGCATTTTAAGAATTTGTTTTAGATAAATATAAAATATTGCATATAAATATTATGTATATTTATTTCTAGCCAGCAGGTAAAGTTAATGGATCCTTTCCAAATTCTGTCCAAGCTATCCTTTGATGAAACCCGCCCCAAAGTATCCAGGGTGCGAAGTCCAAAATTTCAATTAGGCTGTATTCACACACAGTGTGGTGACTGGCGATGGCATGTCACTGTACATTTAAAATTAAGTAAAGTGAGGGGGGAAAAAAGAGAGACGAGTGTGCACTGAATTGTACTTAACGCCACCCCTTACTGCAGTCACAACAGACAGCTGCTGGAAAGGAAACTGCAGCGGTTTACCTCTCTGGCAGCTGTATATTGTGTGTGAACTGGTCCTCAGTGACAGAAAGGCAAATAGCTTTTGCTGTGCTCTGTCTGTAAAACATTGAAACAGAGGTCCAATTCTAAGTTTATTAAAATGCAAATTCATTGCTGTATTGAGTCAAATCCTGTATGCATCTCCACAACACCAGTGTCCTCCCTATATAATCATGTTATGTTTGCATATGAAAATAAAAAATTGGCACATCCCTTTAAATGACTGAAGAATTTGCTTTGTTAAAGTTGTGTGTTTTGGAGGGCCTCCTCCAGCTGTTTTGGTTCCTCCAACAATCTAATAAGATACTGACAGGTTATATGGCTCCCATCCAACTGACCCTAGTGTGTGTGATTGTAATAAGGTCATTACACTGTATGTTGCTTTGTTAGCAGGCAATTGTGTGAACAGTTCTATTTAAAGAGGAGTTCCAGCCATTTAATAATATTTTTTCTAAAGGCACCCACGTGAGAGTGGCAGCTTAGGCAATGCAAGTTGAAATTACCTGTACTTGTAATCCTTTGCTTTCTGTATAATAAATTCATGTACTGCACCCTCATATTGTGAATACTGTCATCTTAAGTGTGGGCACAAGAAGCCCGCTCAGACATTCTTCCGGGAAATTGTACAGCTGGCTACCCAGCATACACTTCCCGTTTTCGCTCCTGCCCATTGTGAAGGAGCGATCTTGCACCTGCGCAGTGTAAAGAAGGAGCAATCTCGCACCTGCGCAGTGTGAAGAAGGAGCGATCTCGCACCTGCGCAGTGTGAAGAAGGAGCGATCTCGCACCTGCGCAGTGTGAAGAAGGAGCGATCTCGCACCTGCGCAGTGTGAAGAAGGAGCGATCTCGCACCTGCGCAGTGTGAAGAAGGAGCGATCTCGCACCTGCGCAGTGTGAAGAAGGAGCGATCTCGCACCTGCGCAGTGTGAAGAAGGAGCGATCTCGCACCTGCGCAGTGTGAAGAAGGAGCGATCTCGCACCTGCGCAGTGTGAAGAAGGAGCGATCACGCACCTGCGCAGTGTGAAGAAGGAGCGATCACGCACCTGCGCAGTGTGAAGAAGGAGCGATCTCGCACCTGCGCAGTGTGAAGAAGGAGCGATCACGCACCTGCGCAGTGTGAAGAAGGAGCGATCTCGCACCTGCGCAGTGTGAAGAAGGAGCGATCACGCACCTGCGCAGTGTGAAGAAGGAGCGATCTCGCACCTGCGCAGTGTGAAGAAATCCCCGTGATCGCGTCACTTCCGATCTCATAATAACGTGAGATTTTGGTATGGAGCATTCCCTAGGACTGCTGGGATAGATGACACCGATATCCCAGAAGCCCTAGGGAATGCCTGATGATGTAATTGCCTAGGCAGCTGGGACCGGAAGTGGAGAAAGTAATTACCAATAAAAGGTATTTAGCAAATAAAAATCTACATATATATTGCCAAAATGGACTGTGAAGAGGGAGACCATTGTCTTTCAAGGGAGTAAAAAAAAAAAAAGGCTGGAACTCCGCTTTAAGCCGCTAAGTACAGCACTACTTGTAAAAACACAAAATAAATGGTCCCTGGCTTTTGGATCTTACGATGTGCTCTGCTATATACATGAGATTAGTCCTTCTCTCAAGCAGTATGATAAATGAAGCTTTGAATTTTCCAGAAGGTCTATATTGGAGGACATGAACCAGCACTCACCACATGTCATACAGCTGTACGGTCGCTCTCCTGTGTGGCGGATTCTGTGCTTTATGAGCTTGCGGTACATGTTGAAGGATTTACCACAGTCATCACAGGTGTACAGTTTGTCTGTGGCGTGAGTCTTCTCATGTTCCTTCAAGTTGCTGATATTACTGAAACCTAGCAAAGTGATGAGGAAAGAAGGTGACCCTTCTTTACTGAGAACAGAAAAAAAGTCCACCAGCAATCATGTGTAATCAGTAACATTACCTCTCCCGCAGATATCACACAAGTGTGGTTTTTCTCCTGTGTGAATGACAATGTGGCGCTGCACATCTCCAGAGACTGCAAACCTATATAGACAGAACCGTCATGTAAGTATTCTGTCACTATAATGAGAATACATAATTACATAGTTATTCTGGCTGGAAAAAGACAAAAGTCCATCCAGTTCAACCATAACAAACATGTGATGCACTTTATTGTTTTATTTTAGTACTTTTAGCACTGCATATTCATTTTTGGGGATTGTTACCTATCTTCTTGCTTCCTATTATTGCCTAGCGCTCACCTTTTTCTACTATTTACTCATAAAAAACATCCTTTTTCTAAAACTTAAAAGTACCAAAAGCACTAAAAAGGATTGTATAGAAGTTTTGTATAAATTATCTTTTTGTATTATAATTATCAATAAAAATACATTTAAACAAACATTTCAAAAATATTTTTTTTGTCAGGTTAACATGAAATATTGCATACTTTGTATTTTGATTTGTAGCTAACAGGTCTGGGCACCCTTCACATCTTTAAGGATCCATGCTTAGCTGCTCTGCTGAAAGAAGGTGTATTTTACAGAGCCTAAAGTGATATTAAAGGCTTGCTTTTTTTAAAATGTAAAATAATAGACATGTCATACTTCCCTGCTCTATGTAATGGTTTTGCACACAGCAGCCCCGGTCCACCTTTCTCAGGTCCCCTGCCAGCACTTCTATCCCCTCCCTCTTGCCAAGTGCCCCCAGAGCAAGCTGCTTGCTCTCAGGGCACTCCTGCACACTCACTCCCGAGCTGCCTCTGTGTGTTTATAGGACACACAGACCATAGCTCAGCCTCGCCCCCTGCTCTCTCCTCACTGGCTGTGATTGACAGCAGCGGGAGCCAATGAAGAGGGAGAGACCTGGGAGAGCAGAGGCTCTCCTGTATAGTGCTGGATTAGGATTCAGCATGGGTAAGTATTGAGGGGAGCTGCATAGAGTGCATGAAGGTTAAAAACCTTCAGCCCTTAGAGCCAATTTAAACTCTAGGCAAATAAAAAAAATACATATTATAAATACATTAAATGCATTTTTTTAAATGCAAGCAGTGTAAATGCCTGGATCTGACCTGGTATCAGCCTCTTGCAATCCCTGTATAGCAGGGCTTGAGTATGAGAGACTGTAAAACTCATTCCTTGGAGTACAGTAAGGGCCCAATCACACTATGTACAGTTACCTGCATTTTTCCATATGATAAATCGCAGGTAACTGCAATAACTGTAGAGCTTATCTCATTCCTGTGAAGACTGGGATTGAGCTGTGCAGTCACTTTTGCAGTAGGTGTTTTCTTATTCCAGGTCACAATCCTGCACAATGTCCTTTTGTCTCTTTCACTCAGTTGACCATGTCGCCCGATCTTATGCTTTTTAGATGACGTTTTCCTGGAAACTGTATATGCCGTCATAACCTTTGATACTGTACCTTGCGATACTGCAAATAAATTGGCAACCTCAGTCACAGAGGCACCAGCTAAGCGGGCACCAACAGTCTGGCTTCTTTGAAGCTCAGTAAGCACTGACATGACTCTGTATTACTAGCAGTGCACACAGTGAATGATGAAAGTGAGGCTTCCCACCTGTTATCTAGGTGTCTCATCACACAGTGGAAGCAAAAGAATATTACATCACTTCCGCTTTCAACACAAAACATGTCGTCACTCTCACACTTGCAAATCATGTAGTGTTTTCATATTTTTGTCTAACCCCTGTATAACAGTAACAAAACCTTAGTAGAAGATCATGGTATATCTAGTGGAAGTTATTCACATTCAACTGGACTTGTTCTGTAATGTTGAATACGTTTCGTAGCTTACCAAGCCACTTTTTCAGTTTCCAAAAAGGTCAGGAAGGTATGTTCCAGATACTCTAGGAATTGAAGAAGTGGCTTGGTGAGCTACAAAATGTCTCTAACAATGTGACTAACTACAACTAGATTTAACTTAACCTGGAAAAACTAGGGCCCGTTCACACCATTGCAGTGCGCCATCACGTGTGTTACTGTAACACACTGTAACACATGCTAAGTACATTGGTGTGATGCGGTGCAATTCATTCTGAATGGCACCCCAATGCAGTTTCCTAAAGCAAAGTTATTTCAACGCAAAATATGTGGTGTGCTGCAATGCCAAAAATGCTGCATGCACACCCGCTGGCATGTCTTGGTGCAATGAGCTGCTCTAGCGCAACAGTTAATGTGCCACACAACGCTCACATGTCTAACTTTCCTCAGTGGACAGGGCTGGTGTGAATGAGCCCTAAGACTTGCTGATTAGCGCAAGCAAGGGAGTAAGAAAACTATTCATACATATGCAAATAACCCGTTGATACCTTTTACCACAAATTTCGCATATGTATGGTTTTTCACCAGAGTGCCTTCGTAAATGAGTCTGAAGATTTCCAGCCTGCAAAAAAGACATTTGCGTCATGAACTTAGAGCTGTATTTATAAAAATCTGAAAATTACATTTCTCTTCCTTTTACTAAGAAACAACATTTTAAATATTTTGTCTGACTATACTGTATATGTTTGTTTAGGGCAAATTCTTTGTTCATTTTCATCATAGTTCAACCATAATGAAAGTAAGCCAGAAATGAAAACATTGGGGGGAGATTTACAAAAACTGTAGCACTCTGCTGCAGCTGTGCATGGTAGCCAAACAGCTTCTAACATCAGCTTGTTCAATTAGGCTTTGGCAATAAAACCTGGAAGCTGATTGGTTCCTATGCAGAGCAGCACCAGATTTTGCACTCCCCAATTTTAGTAAATCCCCCAATTGTGTCCATTTTGAACTTAGAATTTACACTGGCCTAAACCTAACATGATTTGTTGTTTGTAGTGGCGAGAAACGTAAAGTGACATTAATTGATATCTTTATTCTCCAAAAATAATCATGCACATCCACTAAATAACAGCCCTATAATTTATATTTCATGAAACTGTTTCTTACAACACTTTTCTGCTTCCTTATAATTTCCTCTGTGAGCTCCTGAACCTCTCCTCTTTCCTTTTCCCTCTCACTTCTGTTTGTTTGAAATTACCAGTGCACATCAGCTGTGGTCATGTGCACTGCTCTATGCACATTACAGTTCCTATACATTCCCTAGTCCGACCCAGGAGTAAGCAAGAGAGGGTGGCTATGATCTTACATACACTGAGACTACGGAGAACACCCTCTAACAAGAAATGTAATCACAGCAGCAAAAAAAAAAAAATAAAACATTTAAAGAAGCCGAAAGCAATAAGAGGGACTTCTGAATTAAGAATACATACTTGAATGGATTTTTTAAAAATGGAATTTAGTGTCACTTTAAAAAGGCAGAAACATATTGTACTCATTTCACCTCTTTTTATGCCCTGAGCTTTTTGACATCACAGCTTTCCATGTCAATCTTTTTTTTTTTAAATGTGTTTAAATAAAATTCAGCAAAATTAGGAAACATCTGTGGCAGAAATATGGGCAAAAAAAGGTCTTATACTGTACAGACATAAAAAAAAAGAAAATGGAAAATAATTAGCAAGCAAAGTGCTCCCTCTGCTGGAAATGACTTGCTATGACTTTGGGATTTTAGTAAAGCAGAGAAACTGGGGAAAATGGCAAAAAAAACAGATCAATGAGCAACCATTCTGAGAGATTTTACACCAGAAATGCATGCTTTAATCCGCAATGTGCCGATATGATCAATAATATCGCACAGATATAAAAACAAGACCCACAGCCGCAGGCAAACACATTAGGATAATTAAAAGCTCACTCCCACCCCAAAGTAAAAGCATGCATGGGTACTGAACAGAGATCATCACTCATTGGCAGGAAAATCTCTATGTATAAACATAACATAAATATCACTCCACTACTGTTTCTGTGTATAAAATATAACCATCCATTTCAGTTGGGTCTGCATTTCAGACTGAACAAATGAGGACAGAACAAGCAGTCACCAGATTACTGTCTGCGTCTGAGGATGTGACCTCTATGTTGGTTCCACATGGAAGGGAATTCCACCAGTATTAAATATTATGTAACTGTTTCTTGCAATGTATACATAGGAGCTTGTAGCTGTAAAGCAGTGCTTACATAAAACAGATAACAATCCAGCATGTAAAATGTTTTGCAAACCCAGATCTGTCAATGAACTCCATTCCGCCTGCATTCTGTTTATTAAAGTAGTTATAAACCTCTGAAACGAAAATGAACACAGCTCATCCTTCTATAGTGTGTATTTGTCTCAATACAAAGCACTTAGCTTAGCGGTTTCCTTTCTCTGCTATCTGCATGAGTTACTTCTGACAGGTTATGCTGACTCCAAGCGATCCAGAGGGATGGGGAGGGAAGAAAGCTCCAGCACAAAGCCTGTGATTGACAGCCTCTGTTGTGTATGTTTCCCTATGACACTGTGTGTTTGTGTGTGGGGGGTGTCTGGTCCCTCCACTCAGGTCTCAGATTACGCTCAGCTGTCCACTATGTGTAGTTCAGTGTGTGACGTCAGATCCCCGCCCTCTGGATTCAGATAAGCAGAAAGGCTGGGTAAATTCTGTATTTTCGACGGCTGTAGAGGAAAGAGGGCTGCAGATAAGCAGGTACAGCTTATGTAGTCACCTGATGCTAGTCACTTCGCTGGGTACATGTTAGGGTTTACAGCCACTTTAATGTTAATGGACATTAACGAATGTCCTCCCCCTTTGAGGGCCAGCAGCCGACACTTCATGTTGCTGCTGGCTCTCATTCCCAGCTGTCACTTGAGGTTGCAGTATTCATTTACAAAGCTATCTATTTAATAGTGGAAGATACTGTTGCATTATTTAAAAAATACATGTAAAAAATGTTACTTTTTTTACATTTGTGCATATTTGTCAGCCTACAATAAATACAGAATAGTATTAAAACACTGTACAAAATAAAAAATAAATTAGCTACCATTTTATTGTCAAGTTAAAGTGTATGTAAGCCTTAAAACTGATCCCAAACATATCCTCTGGTAGATAAATACATCATCTTGTAAAGGTTGCCTTACATGCCAATTCTTTAGAGTTGAAACAACTAATCAAGATAATCGATATTAATCAATTATTAAAATAGTTGTCAGTTATTTTCATTATCGATTAGTTGGCCTGCATACAGAATGCATTATTTGTTTACATATCAGTATACACAGTGCAGCACACATACAGCTCAATCCACCTTTCATACATGTCAGGAAGTGCCTGAGAATTTGTGAATGTGTGAGGAGCAATGTCTCATGGGCAGTGGTGTCCCGAGGCAAGTGCAGGGGGTGTGCGCTGCACAGGGTGACACCTACTGCACGGGGTGACACCGGACCCGCTCCATGAAAAGGTAAGTTGTAAAGCAAGCCGTCGATTCCCGTAGGATGGATCCGATCCATCCTGTGGGGATCGTCGGCTTTCTTTACAACTTACCTTTTCATGGAGTGGGTCCGGTGTCACCCCGTATAGATTGCATGGCAACGATCCCCACAGGATGGATCGGATCTGCGGATTGGGGAGTATAATGGATCAGACTTCGATCCATTATGCTCAATCCGCAGATCCGAACCATCCTGCGGGAATCATTGGCATGCAACCTATACAGGGTGCCCCCAGTCAAAATGTCCGCTGTGACATTACAGGGTAAGTGCAGCTCCAGCCCACATTTTTCTTTGGAAAAAGACACATTTTGGTAAATGTAGCAGATAAATCACATACTCGACATTTTTATGTTGCTTATATTTTTTCAGATATTTTTCAAGTTTAAATGAAGTTCCTCTTTAGATAAGGGCAGATGGTTCATGTAGCATTTACTTCCTGGAATCCATCTGCCCTTAGCTCAGGCATGCGAGCAGGAGGGTGTGCTTAACTGAGAAAGCCCCTCCTCCCCTCCTGAAGACTCCTGCGATGTATGATGTAATTTCCCTAGGCCTGGAAACCAGGAACTGAAGAAATGTAAAAAAAAAAAAGTTTAAATAAAGTAACTATAATATACTTTCCCATCTATCTAATAATGCTAGCAGCATGATATTAAAAATAGTCAATGTTGACTGGGAGAGTAAAGTTCCATTTTAAGGAGAGCCTCTCAAAGGAGATAATGTATTGCCAGTGACTGGGTTTGCAGCTGTTTTAACCAACATATGCTATGCCTGGGGATTTAGGCATCAATGACCTACCCCATGGTCATGAAAGTGTTATACAACATTACCTCTGTTACGTTTCTTATGTATAAAGGCCAGCTTTGCATTACTAATCTGATAACAGCCTACATCCTGCAGCTTTTCACGTATACTGATACCAACAAACTTAAACATTCCGATGCTACTTTAAAGTAATAGGTTAATATACAGAGCTCTCAATAATAACTGCTCATTGCTGTTAAATTCAGCAAACTAAAAATGTGAAGAGCAGAAATCTTCTCGTGTAAAGCACAAATCCAGTCAGACGCTCAGCCAAAATACATACAGCATTTGTGATCTGTTTACCTACCCTGCAGATTTGGTAAGTTTGCCCACATACAAAAAAATGAAGGGTCTATAATTTTTTTATCATAGGTGTATTTTAAATGATAGAGACAGAATATCAACCAAAAATCCAGAAAAAACACATAATACAAATGTTATAAATTGAGTTGCAGTTCAGTGAGTAAAATAAGTAATTGATTCGCAAGCAACCAACAATAATTATGGCTGCCACAGACTGGCTATGTGCTCATGTGGTACACAGATTAGTCCTGTCAATTTAAGAAGGTGCTCCTAACAACAACTTACGTGTATAAAAGACACCTGGAGGAATAAAAATGCTGACTATGACCCTAAGAACACCATCCCTACAGTCAAACATGGAGGTGGAAACATTATACTTTGGGGCTGTTTCTCTGCTAAAAGGTACAGGCCGACGGGGCCATATATTGCAAGATCTTGTATGAGAACCTTCATCCCTCAGCCAAAACACTGAAGATGAGTCATGGATGGGTCTTCCAGCATGACAATGTCTCAAAACATGTTGTGGTGTGCAAACCTGGTAAATCTGGTGTGCAAACCTGGTAACTAAAATCCCTCCTGAGATGTGTGCAAACCTGGTAACCAAAATCCCTCCTGAGATGTGTGCAAACCTGGTAACTAAAATCCCTCCTGAGTTGTGTGCAAACCTAGTAACCAAAATCCCTCCTGAGATGTGTGCAAAGCTGGTAACCAAAATCCCTCCTGAGATGTGTGCAAAGCTGGTAACCAAAATCCCTCCTGAGATGTGTGCAAACCTGGTAACCAAAATCCCTCCTGAGATGTGTGCAAACCTGGTAACCAAAATCCCTCCTGAGATGTGTGCAAACCTGGTAACTAAAATCCCTCCTGATTTGTGTGCAAACCTGGTAACCAAAATCCCTCCTTAACTATGTGTAACCCTGGTAATCAACTACAAGAAACGTCTTACCTCTGTGCTTCCCAACAAGGGTTTCTCCAAGTACTAAGTCATGTTTTACTTGGGGATCAAATACATATTTTACTCACTGAACTGCAACTCAATTTATAACATTTGTATCATGTGTTTTTTTCTGGAGTTTTGTTGTTATTCTGTCTCTATCGTTTAAAACACACCTATGATAAAAATAATAGACCCTGCAAACTTATAAAATCCACAGGGGATCAAATAAATATTTTCTCTGCTGTATGTTCAGCTAAGATCTTCTGTCTCACTGTATAGCCAGAAGGTGACACTACACAGAACCTGCAGTGCAGTGAAGTCCCTTAGTCTTCCTCCTGCCTCCTCACTGATATATAACTGAGCATCACCACACCGGGAAGCCCCCTAAACACTAACAATTGTGAACAATACACTGAGTGTTTTTAAATGAGGTACATAGTTAGACTAAAGGGGTGTTTTTATCATATTTGGCTTGAGCTGCACTTCAATAGAATTAGGAAAAGTATCTCACCTGTGAGAAGTGTTTGCCACAAACGCTACATTCAAAAGGTTTCTCTCCTAAATGCAAAGACATGACATTGTAATTCAAAGGAATGACAAAATAAACCAATTTACAGAAGTGTAAATAAGTGTCTAATATTTAAAAATGACAGGTTCTCCTCCCGTGCAGTATGGGTACAGCTCATGTCTAGAGGGGCTTAGAAAACCAGTGTTTACTTGTCTGATCCTCTACTCTCCCAGGCTTCTTCATGCTGCTAGATCAGCCCCTGCAGCCTCTACTCCCCTGAGCTTTGGCAGTCTAAAGTTATTTGATGTCATCAAGACCAATGCAGAGCCCATAGCCCTGCACTGGAAGTGAGGATGTGGAAAGTCAGTTCATTACTGCAGCGCTGTTTGCTGAAGGAGTGGAGGATCGGGTGAGTAAAAGTGCTTTTCATGTTCCCTAGACTAACTGAGCAGTTAACCCCTGCAATGCAGGCACAGCTTCACTACAAGAGAGGACTTTTTAGTTTTCCGGAGTGCAGCTTTAAAAATTACATTCAGCCAAACCAGCTATGTACTAACATTCTCTCAGGGCCAGCACCTTGACGAAGCATGTCACTCTGTGTGTTGGCAGATTTGCAATAGAACAAAATAAGTTAGACAGATTAAGCTGCCACATTTTTGTGACCAACAATGAAGAATAGTGAGTTGATAGTCCAGCAATAAGTCTGCAGAGAGGCAAGGAAAACAGCCTGGTTATTACTATCCAAATTGATTTCAATAAAGATTCCATGTCTAGTTTATTAGCTCTCAGCCAGTGATACACAAATCCTAGGGGGGACCATTGAGGGGATCAGGGAGCAATTCATCATAACAATTTAGAACAGCCTTTCTCAATCTTGAATCCTTGAAATAACTTTCAGGTCTCAGGCAACCTCTGGCAATAATCGCTCTATCTACCGCTCATAAGACATTAGCGTGAACAGTAAGCTGATATATAAGAATAAAGAAAAGAATAAGGAATGTGACATATATGGTGTATTTTACACCCAGAGCTGCTTTATATCACATAATTATTTCAGTAAAAATAAAAGTAACAAATAATTAATAAGGGCCAGAAAAGAAATGCAGAATTTGCAAAGTGCTCCATAAGCCCTAGTTCACAGTAGAACGCGGTGCGGGAAAATCCGTGATCAATGCACATTTCCCACACCGCGTTCAAATTGCACTGCCCTTGCGATCTGCAGCGGGTGTCAGTGCAATGTTAACAACACCCCAAATGCAGGTCGCAAGCGTGGTGCATTTGCCTACACAGGATCGTATACTACCATGTAATCCAGTTGCAGTGCATTTCTAAAATTGGTGTGATACGGTGCAAATTGAGCCTATTCAAAAGAAATGTCCTCAAATCAATGCGGTGCACTTCCTGTGCGATGCCTAGTGTGAGCCTAGGGTAACAGTGAAGAAGAGACCCCTCACATTGATAGTCAGTGACAAAATATCCCCTTAGACTAGTGGTCAGTGAAATGCGTTATTACATTGGTGGTCAGTGTAGTACCTTGCTTACACTGGTGATCAGTATAGTGCCCTTTTACAGTGGTGGTCAGTGGAGCATGGCCCCTTATATTGGTTGGTCGTTAGGAGGAGGGGCCCTTTTGACAGATACAGTAGCTAAAAAATGAATTGATGTCTGTGGTTACTTGTCTGAGAGTCAGAATTTGCTGATTGCTCTAAGAACCCATAGCAACCTCTGGAGGAACCCTAGTTGAGAACGGCTGGTTAAGAGCATTAAAGGATACATGTTACATGTTCCACAAGTTTTTAGGGTGGAACATACAGTTTCTCGCAGAAGTGAGTACACCCCACACATTTTTGTAAATATTTTATTATAACTTTTCATGAAGAACACTGAAGAAATTACACTTTGCTACAATGTAAAGTAGTGAATGTCCCCTCAAAATAAAGTAAAAAAACACAGCTATTAATGTCTAAACCACTGGCAACAGAAGTGAGTACACCCCTAAGTGAAAATGTCCAAATTGGGCCCAAATAGCCATTTTCCCTCTCCGGTGTCATGTGACTAGTTAATGTTACAAGGTCTCAGGTCAGAATGGGGAGCAGGTGTGTTAAATTTTGTGTTATCGCTCTCACTCTCATACTGGTCACTAGAAGTTCAACATGGCACCTCATGGCAAACAACTCTCTGAGGATCTGAAAAAAAGAATTGTTGCTCTACATAAAGATGGCCTAGGCTATAAGAAGATTGCCAAGACCCTGAAACTGAGCTGCAGCACGGTGGCCAAGACCATACAGCGGTTTAACAGGACAGGTTCCACTCAGAACAGGTCGACCAAAGAAGTTGAGTGCACGTGCTCAGCATCATATTCAGATGTTGTCTTTGGGAAATAGACGTAAGATTGCTGCCAGCATTGCTGCAGAGATTGAAGGGGTGGGGGGGGGGGGGGTCAGCCTGTCAGTGCTCAGACCATACACCGCACACTGCATCAAATTGGTCTGCATGGCTGTCGTCCCAGAAGGAAGCCTCTTCTAAAGATGATGCACAAGAAAGCCCGCAAACAGTTTGCTGAAGACAAGCAGACTAAGGACATGGATTACTGGAACCTACAGTCAAGCATGATGGTGGGAGTGTCATGGTCTGGGGCTGCATGAATACTGCCGGCACTGGGGAGCTACAGTTCATTGAGGGAACCACAAATGCCAACATGTACTGTGACATACTGAATCAGAGCATGATCCCTCCCTTCGGAGACTGGGCCGTAGGGCAGTATTCCAACATGATAAGGACCCCAAACACACCTCCAAGATGACCACTGCCTTGCTAAAGAAGCTGAGGGTAAAGGTGATGGACTGGCCAAGCATGTCTCCAAACCTAAACCCTATTAAGCATCTGTGGGACATCCTCAAATGGAAGGTGGAGAAGCGCAAGGTCTCTAACATCCACCAGCTCTGTGATGTTGTCATGGAGGAGTGGAAGAGGACTCCAGTGGCAACCTGTGAAGCTCTGGTGAACTCCATGCCCAATAGGGTTAAGGCAGTGCTGGAAAGTAATGGTGGCTACACAAAATATTGACATTTTGGACCCAAATTGGACATTTTTTCACTTTAGGGGTGGACTCACTTTTGTTGCCAGTGGTTTAGACATTAATGGCTGCGTGTTGAGTTATTTTGAGGGAACAGCAAATTTACACTGTTATACAAGCTGTACACTCACTACTTTACATTGTAGCAAAGTGTCATTTCTTCAGTGTTGTCACATGAAAAGATATAATAAAATATTTACAAAAATGTGAGGGGTGTACTCACTTCTGTGAGATACTATATAACATGTTCCCGCTGCTGTAGCGGCTTGGTGATCTGAGGGGGGTTCCCCGTACTAACGGTCACTTTTTGAAAACAGCGCGGTTCTGCCCACATGGCCACGTCATTCATTCACAGAGTTCTGTGAATATATCAACTACAAGTACTGACAGCCTTTGCAAATGTCGGCTTGTAGTTCTCATATGAACTATCAGGGCGCTGTTGACTGCTGTGGTACTTCATTGTTTCTTCCTATCGGTATGAAATTGCCTGCCCTTATGATGTATGGCCAGACAGCTTACATTGACAGTCTGCAGGAGTCCTGCATGGCACTTGATCTGCTGATCGCTGGTGCAATGCTCTCCAGGCTCCTACAAAAGAAAAAATAGCAAATACACATTTTTTTTACCCGCAAAAAAAAATGTGCATTTATTTATTTATTTTTTTTAAAGTTGAATTTATCCTTTAACAATAAATCATATACAAACAAAAATGATCCACACATAAGTGTTTTAGTAAACACTACTGAAAAGCACTGGCCTAGATCCACATTCCTGAAAACTGAATCCATTATATTTATGGATACTACATATTCTAGGCACATGCCTGGTAGTTTCAGATCCCAATTAGACCTTTTAGGTGTCCTGAAATTCTTGGGAATCATATTCATTTAAAGTGGCTGTACTGAAAAAAATATTTGGGGAACCCAAAACAACAGCCAACCGACACTTGGGGGTCCCAAGAAATGTTGCACTGATGGTTTGACCCACAAGGACAAAAAGAGTGACATGGCTCTGAAATAAAGGTATTTCTTTGTCATGAGGGACTCTGGGAGTATCATGGAGAAGAAACTGTAATTTGTTCTGACGAGAGTAAGAATTAAATACGTAATTAAAAACAATGCTTCTCTATATAGTTTTAAATTGTTCTTTGTTTCTTGGCTTCTTTTTATCTTTGACAGATAAGGGGCAGAACTGAAAGCAGTCATGTGCACAAGGCATTAGGACATTGGGTTCATTAGAAGATTTACTAAACTGAAAACCTGATGTCTAAGGATGCAATAGTTCATACATACAAAGAAAGCTTCAACAGCATCAAAATAAAATAATAATAATCATAATAATAATTTTCTATCATTCAGTCCAGCTAAACTATGACATGGTAAAGAGTGGTCATATAAGGAACCTGAAAGTTACCAGATGTTATGCCTTCATAATAAATACTTGGTGCTTTATAGGGTATTGTGTACCGTGATGGACAGCTTGCTATTTTTCTCTTTCATGTGGAAAACATCAAACCATTACCTCACTGTACCTGTGTGAGAACGTTTGTGCAGCCCCAGGTTGCTGGGGTGTTTGAAGGTCTTGCCACACAAGTCACATGCACAGTGCTTTGGTACCGATACACCTGGATCTTCCATATTAGGGCTCTCCGCTCTTTCCAACTCCACATTTTGAGCAATATTCTCAAGTATTTCTCCATCAGCTTCTTTTTCTAGAAAGGTCTTTTCTGTATTGTCAAGGACCTCATTTGTGAACACAGTTTCCTCTATAGTGTTCTGTAAAACTCCAATCGGCTGAGCTGACTCTTCTGCTGCCTTCTGAGACCTGAGAAAGTTTAATTTCTTAAGGTGAATGGCTTTTTTAAGTCGCATTTCTGTGGGGAACTGCAGTGGCGGTGTTTCTTGATCCTGGGAGGAAACAAACGTATGAGAAAACGCAGGCAGAGGTTCCAGAGGTAAAGAATCTGATGGAGTTAATATCGACTCAGAGGAAGTCAAAGTCCATGATTGTGATTCTGCCAAATTAGATTCAACGGTAGCCGTTGTAGCCTGTTCTGCTGCCTTGTCTGCATTCTCCTTGTAGAAGAGTTTGCTGTAAAAGTCCCGCAGTTTGTAGGGCTGACCATACTGCTTTAACTGAATTTCCTTATGACTTGAGTTGATGGTGACAGATGCAGGTTTAGGGACCTCAGCTGAAGGGACATTGCCCTTATCTGACAACAATGGCTGGGAATGTCTGGCCTCTGTTACTGCATCTTCTAGTATTGGAGTGCTTAGTTGTTCGCTGGATACAGAGTTAGTAAATGCTGGGTAATTGCTCTGTAAGGGTTCAGAGTTGCTACACGGAATAGGAGTTACAGTCTCCACATTTGTAGTCAGTTTTAAAAAATTGTAGCACATATTCAAGACGTTTTGTACTTGGAGGCACTGTGCAATGTCCAGCATAGCTTGTATATTATCATTATTCAGGTCAAGATGTGAGGTATACATGAAGTCCAGGATTTGACCTATGCCTCCAATATTCTTGATGTCCAAGTGAAAGACATCGCTTTTCTGGACTGAGGTATTCTGAAACAGAGATCTGAGGAAAACAAAAATTGTACAAGTTTAGAGTCTCGCCCTCCTTTACTGGACCTCTTTGATCAGTCTTAACCATCAGAGTTAAGGAGTTTTTATTTGTAATAAATGCTGACGCGTAACAGATATATTTTAACAGGGGAAGGGAGGACACAAGGATTGTACACCAGTAAGGTTTACTTAAAGTATATGTCACTACAACAATGATGATTGCTTATATGTGTTTTCTTGGTCATGAAAGAATTTGTAAAGGCTTAGATTTTTAAAAAATAATAAACATTTCATACATACTTGCTCTGTGCAATGGTATTGCACAAAGCAGCCCCACACTTCTTCTTCTCGGGTCCCCAGTTGGTGCTCCAGGCTCCTCCTCTTCTCAGTGTGCCATCCTAGAAAAATGCTTGCTATGGCGGTGGGTGCACCTGCGGGCTCCCTCCTGAGCTGGGTTGTGTGCGTCTATAGACACACATGGCTCAGTGCAGTACCGCCCCCCAGTATCTGCTCATAGGATTTAATTGGCAGCGCAGGAACTGAAGGCTCCTGCTGTTGCCTCTCTGTCCCATTAAGAGAGAGAGACAGACCAATGCCACTGCAGATGTCATCAATGTTTATTATAGACACCCCCCCCCTGCACAGGACTGCCTATGTTGCAGGTGCAGTCTGTGGATCAACCTGCTGGAACACAGTGCTTGTGTGCTACATGACACTGTACTCTGTACAGGCACTTCAACACTATGGGAAAGGACGAGACAAAGGAGACAGGGCTATCAAGTGACTGCAGAATAAATCATCGATAAAAGGTACATAGTAATTATTTTCGGTAAATGTACAGGCACTTTTAGTCAGCAATTGGAGTTTGCTGTTTTGCCACTGTGTTTGAAGCTATTGTGTGTTTTAACAAGTGGATCCTTCCAAAATGGAAAGGTCTGTTTTTAGGTAAAAAAGGGTGGTTCTGCTCCCTGCCTAGACTTCATCACTGTCCAGGATCCCTGTGCTAAATTCTCATGAGATCATGTTTAACTGCACATGGGTGTACTTAAAGTTTTTTTAAAGGTTCCAATTTTTTTTTCTAAAATATCAAACATGGTATACTTATCTGCTTGTACAAAGCAGCCCCGACCCTCCTCTTCTCAGATCCCCTGCCAGCGCTCCAGACCCCTCCCCCCTGCTGAGGGCAAGCTGCTTGCTCTGGGGGCACTCGTACATGCTCACTCCCAACATGCCTCTGTGTGTCACACAGAGTGCGGCTTGTCCCTGGCTCCCTCCTTCCTGGCTGTGAATGACAGTAGCAGGAGCCAATGGCTCCAGCTGCTGTGTCCCAGCCTATGAGGAGAGAGAAACCCAAGAGAGCTTCTGCCCTTATGTACAGCACTGGATCGGGAATAGGCTCAGGTAAGGATTAGGGGAACCTGAGGGGGGAGCTGCACACTGAAGGTGAAAAATATAAAGGCTTTAGAACCACTTTAACTCAACCAATTGGCATGTGGCATGGTAAATGATAGGTAAACGCAATTACTTAAATCTGATGTTAACCCCTTCCTGTCTGTGCCTCCTGGCACTTTAGGAGGTTTCAGATGCCGGGAGGTGGAGGCAGGCATTTCGCCACTGTGCCAGGAGTGCGCAGGGTGCGTGTTCTCAGCACAGCATTGTTTACATTTTGGTACACATATATGCAGCCTCTCAGCATTAAGGCCTACCTGCCAAGAGGCCGCATTTATGCATACGACTGGCAGGAAGAGGATAAAGTGACAATAAAGTCTATTTTTTAATAATACAGAAGATAATAATAATATTATTATAATATGTATTAGCTGTTTTTTCTTAAAGAAAACAAAAAACAACTTCTTTAGCATTTATTTTTTAAAGTAACATACGACTGTGCTGATATACTCCCCATTCTATATGTTCTCCCTGTGCTGCCAGGACCTACTCTATGTAGGTGCAGTGTTCTGGGCACCGCACACACAGAGAGTGAGAGCGTCACCAAGCCACTATCCATCATCGATGTGGAGGAGGAAGAGAGACATGGCTTTTCCTCTGTTTCCGTTTAATTTTTCTATCAACATTATGGACCATTTTGTTTAAATAAATTACATCAAATTCTAATTCAATACACTTTAACCTCTTTCTGCCCACTCCTGACAGCCCTTTAACTGGCTCTTTACATCGTGGGGCATGACAGGCTTCCCAATCAGGTGATCAATGTCATTGCCTATCACAATGATTGGGAGCCTGTCCCACCAACTCCTGATCATACCCAGAGACCAGGAGCTTTCTGTGACAACTCAGTCACTGTGCTGGAAACTTCAACTGCCTTGGAAGAATATGTGTGGGCATTAAAGCCCATTTTCACTGCTGCACAAATGTGTTAGATGGTTGGCAAGAGGTTAAAGTAGAACTAAATGCAAAACTTTTTTTTCCATTTTAGATAGAGTTGGGGAGGGTTAACCCCTGTCAGTTTTTTTTTGCCATCTGTGTCCCAATTGGGAGATTTACCTTTACTTCCTGTCCCATAGCCAAAACAGGAAGTGACAGAAAATCCCTCCAAAGTGAGGGAATCCCCGATTGTCACTGAGGTCACCGGAAATAGTGTCCCTCTTAGAAGCATTCCCCTCTATTCCTGCTCTAATGACAACCCAAAATGTGGGATTTTCTTGAGTGAATCTCCCTAATTATTATTATACAGGATTTATATAGCACCAACAGTTTCCACAGCACTTTACAATATAACAGGAGACAATACAGCAACAATACAATACAAGAGAGTTAGGAGGGCCTGTTCCTGAGAACTTACAATCTAATAGGAAAGGGCAAGTGGAACAAAAAATAACTGTGAGGGATGAGCTGATGGGAGAAATAAAAGATTCAGTTGTTAGGTGGAGGTGTGATAGGCTTCCCTGAAGAAATCAGTTTTCAGATATCGCCGAAAGGTGGACAGAGTAGGAGACAGCCGGACTGAATGGGGTAGAGAGTTCTAGAGGATGGAAGAGACTCTGGAGATCAGCATGGAGGGAGGAGACAATGGAGCTAGAGAACAAATGAGGACACACACAGCAATAAAAAGCTGACAGGTATTCTGATCCATCTCCACTTTATCCAAAACTAAAGAAAAAATAAAAAAGGTTTTGTCTTTAGTTATAATGCATATTACTTTAAGTTCCCATAGTAGTACTTTCCCAAGAGGAGGAATACCTATGAATACCTATTTAGTGTGTGAAAGGATTAGAACCCTCTGTCAGAATTTGTGACTGTGACTCCATACTAGAGATTTCCCTCACTTTCATGGTCACCAAGGCAGAGAGTAAAGGGAAATCACAGGAACAGGGTCGGAGCCTGCCTTCCCCATTCTATCCTAAACTAAAATAAAACTTTTTTGTATGGAAAAGAAAACACAAGTGTATTCTAAAAAGCAAAAAGTCATGACACCAAATAAATCAGACTGCTCCATACCTAAAGTACTGGCTGAAAGCTGCCAGCACATTTTTATGTGCTTTAAAACAGACTCCTTTTACCACCAGCATGCAGTCACACAGCAAGCCCTGGATCCTTTGCTCATGAAGCTGCTGTAGAAGATGGCAACTGTGACTTGCAGTCCTGTCCATTCTGGAGCAACATTTACTCACCCTGGAAGAAGATGACAATGGTTATCTGTGGCACAATACACATTCCCAGCAATGCAATATACATTTGTAACTCTAAGCTGCTGTGCTCAGTGTTGTGAAAGTCACAACTTAATACCCTCTTCAGCTCTCACATGTACCCCATATGGACCAGAGCAATTTTTACATTTCACATATTGGTCCTTTGATTTGGCAGTAATTATTATTTATAATACAGTAAGTAATATTAAGTGTATTTGTAAGTCAGCTGGCATTTAATAAAAGGATACTTACCTGTCCAGGCATCCAGCACCATCCTCACCTGGGGCGGTTTTTCGTTGGTCTTCAGGGAGCCGGCATATTTGTTAAGAGAAGCCAGCTGTGATTCCTTGCTTCACAGCCAGCTTCCTATTGCCCACGCGCAAGCCACGCTGAGCTTTGTAAATGGTCTCGCAGCCTTCTGGAAACAGTGACATGGGGGTAAAAGGGAAGCAAACTTCTGCTCAGACCACCTAGGCGCTCCAGGTGGAAGTGTGAGCAGGCACCTGTCAAAACTTGGTACCCGCTCCCCCCAAAAAAATATAATGTGCCAAATGTGTTAGAACGGGGGGGGGGGGGGGGGGAAGCGGAACTTCCCCCTTTTGGGTCTTTTTGGGATCTGAGACTGGAAACGATTTAGGGCCTGATTTATATTTAAGGCCTGAGCACATTTCTGACAGGTCAACGAAGGCCAACGTAGGTGATATGTCGGCAGCAGAGGGGATTTTACACATATTTTTGGCTGCTACACACTCCTGACTCAGCAGTCAGGTAGAAGTGACCATGCGGCTCCCATGGCCCCCCTAGAGTGCGTCCCCCCCTCCATGGCAGGTGTCGTTGGGGAGAAAAGTGCACATCCGTTTGCTGATCTCCCCCCCCAGCTAGAATTAGCATGGAAGTGACATCACTTTCCCCAGGCCAGGGAAGAAGCTAATGGAGTGCGATCTACACTCCAATATGTGATTAAAATAAAGTTAACCCCGTCACGCCTAAGGGTAAAACAAATCTAAATGCCTAGGCACAATTATGCAACGTTGACATGTGTTAGTAAAACTGCACATATCATCACAACTACTTTGTACATCCAGATGAATTATACCGCGTTTTTTTCTGGACAAATTGGGCTTTCATTTGGTGGTAAATGGTAATGGGTATCTCCTGATTTTTTTTCATTATCAAAGGAAAACTGGCCCAAAATACTAAAAACAAATATTTTTTTTTTATTTAGCTGTGTGTTTCTTGTTACTACCATAACCTACCAACAAAGAACAACCCAAAATAAATTCTCCAGCTCTTGACGATCGCAGCGATACCATATATATGTATGTCATTTGTTGTTTGTACCCATAGTACAGCCCAGAAATAATAGTGCGCATTTTCTTTTTGTCTTTTTTTTTTACCTAAAACACAGACAGTGATATTGACACTAACTGACACTGATACCAATTTTTTTTTTTTTTAAATCCTGACCTTTGACCCTGACCTTGACCCAAATACTAACCCTGGCACTGAACTAGATCAAACCTTGATCTAGGTATTTTTTCTTTATTTTTTCTTTTATTATTTAATATTTATTTATCTTTTTTTTTTACAAACATTTTTTTTCCTTCTATGCCAGGAGTTACAGAGATTCTACAATCCATTCCATTCATACGGAGAAAAAAAAAAAACAAGGGGGCTGGGCTGTACAGTGACTGGTCACTGTGATAGTCAATGAGAGGCTATCACAGTGATCATGTGACCTGGAATCGGGAGTCCCGGGTCCCGATCGTTAGAAAGGGACCCGGTGCTCTCAGCGACACCACGGTCTTTGTGCTGGGAGTGCACCGTGCTCCCAGCAGAAAGACAGGTATGCAAATATGCGGCCCCACTGAAAAAAGCCCAGATCTATGAAGCCGCATATTTGTGTGATGTCAGCGTCAAGGGTTAAAGTGTCATTAAACTTACATCATTAACAGTCAATACATGCCGTATTACACACTGTTCAAACTCAGTCACTATGGGATTCATTTTCTGTATTCTGCAAAAAACCTGTTGTTCACTGTCCCTCCCTCCTTGTCTGTGTCCCCCCTGCAGCCTGAGATTGTGTAGACCAGCCGTTGCTACATCTCCTGAGCATGCTGCAGTTTCATTTCCCTTCTAAACTGTTTATTTCTTCTTTTTCTTATCTGTGCAGTCCACATGACTACAGAATTAAGCCGGCCATAGACGCCGTGATTTTCTTTCTTGCAAACACGGGTTATATGACGATTTAAAATTTTTAATTGATATGAATTATGTACAGTATTTTAAAGTCTTTTTTTCTAGAATGTGACCAGCAGCAGAGGACTAGAAGCTCCTCCCAGAGAGGTTTCTCTTCTGATGGGCTTGGAAAGAGCTGGGTCACATGACAGGTGTATACTGATTATGAAAAAAGGTACTTTTTTTTTTTTAAGATTAAAATAAATTCAGTGCCACCATCTTTATACATAAGAAGAAAAGATAATGTAAATTAAACAGTGTGTGTTTATTATCACTTTAAGTGAAACAAAGTGTAAAAAATGTTAAACACAGGGACCTAAGAAAATAAGTCTTACTTTTACAAAAAAGAAAAATACTACATGCACATTTTTTTGCAGGAAAAAAAATATGCATTTGTTATTTTTTTTGTTAGGGACCTATAAAGCATTGCACCCACGACTAGCAGATCGTGGGTGTACTGCCACAGTCCTGCAGACTGTCCGTGTATCTGTCTGCCCGTACCTCTGATATGGGCAGGCAGTTACACTCTGACAGGAAGCTTAATGAACTACTAGAGCGATCATAGAACTCTGTGAATGAATGACGCGGCCGGGCGAGGGGAGATCTCCCTGCTAGGGTGCGGGGGCCGATGCATTTGTAACATGTTACACCCTGAATATGGGTGTAACATGCAACATGTTATAAAAGGTGAACTTATCCTTTAAATAAGTGGTCTCCAAACTGAGGCCCGGGGGTGGGATGTGGCCCTTTGCTTGCCTTTATCCAGCCCTTGGGGCACTATTTCTCCTACTTATATGAGGAACTATTTATCTCTTTGACACAAACAGTTGGTCATAATTACTGCCACTGACACTAACGGTGGGACATTATTCCATCCACTGACACCAACAATAGGGTACTATTCATCCCACTGACACCAGCAATTGGGCATAATTCCTCCCACTGACACCAACGATGGGGCACAATTCCTCCCACTGATACCAACGATGGGGCACAACTCCTCCCACTGATACCAATGATGGGGCACTATTTCTCCCACTTATATGAGGAACTATTTATCTCACTGACACAAACAGTGGGTCATAATTACTGCCACTGACACTAACGGTGGGACATTATTCCATTCACTATTCCATCCACTGACACCAACAATAGGGTACTATTCCTCCCACTGACACCAGCAATTGGGCATAATTGCTCCCACCGACACCAACGATGCGGCACAATTCCTCCCACTGATACCAACGATGCGGCACAATTCCTCCCACTGATACCAATGATGGGGCACAATTCCTCCCACTGATACCAATGATGGGGCACAATTCCTCCCACTGATACCAATGATGGGGCACTATTCCTTCCACCGTCAACAATGGGGTACTATTCCTCTCACTGACAACAACATGAAGACATAATCCCTCCCATTGACACCAATGATGGGGGCACTATTCCTCCTACTGACATCAATGATAAGTTATTGTTTGCTTCAACACTAGAACATGTTCTACTCCCACTGGCCACAGTCTAGCCCCACTAATGCCTGAAGGACAGTAAACTGGCCCTATGTTTAGAAAGTTTGGAGACCCCTGCTTTAAAGGGATAAAACATGGGCACATTTGAATACATAGCAAAGATGTATTGCATATTTTGCGTTTACCTACACTTTAGGGTTTAAACCTCTCTTAAATATGATGAATAAGGCTAAGTGGCTAAATGGGTTGCATGTCTATTAAAAAAAAAAAACAAAATTGTGATTTCTATTTCACTTGGGAGGTTGTCATTATGTGCAAATCAAACGCACACCTCCCCACCAATTCTGTGCACCATTTACTGAATTCAAAGTTGGGAAAATGGTGTCCGGAGCCAGTTACTGTGAACACTAGAGCCAATTGTACTTATTTTGGGTTCCTTTCTAACAAAGATGACTAGGTCTGTCCAGTTGAGACCAGCTGCCGCATGCATATGGATCACAGATGGTCCACAAACCACACAAGAACCACCACCATTTAGGCAATCTCTTCTCAAAAAAAGACAGATTTATACACATCAGGTGCCTCAGTAAGTAAACAAATGAAGATTTCAATGAAAAGTCACACTTGACTGAACCATATTATTGAGTTAAATAAACTCAAACACACTATGTGAACTAAACCACGGTACATAATGCTAGTGACACAAGGACTTGATTTCCCTTCGGACATTATAATAATGTCAGGCCTGTGTAAACTGAAAAAAACATTTAGTGTGACATCCAGCATGACAGAAAAACAAATCAATTCAGCCTTTAAATTGCAGGATATAAAGGAAATAATGAATACTGATGGCGCCAGACAACTGGAAGGGAACATAAAAGCCCAGCTTAGACTGATGGAAAGGAAAGTGACCGTCGTCATCAAATAAATGAAGACAAGGCCCAAATACTACAATCAGAAAAACAAGTGATTCCAATCCAGCAAATAACAAGGTCTGGAGAGTATAATCAGATGGAAGAAGGACTCTGAGGACATCCCACTACATATACATTCCTCGCTTTAATCAACTGTACTCAGCACTGACATTTCCAGAGGGTTTGCGTTGCCATTTTCTTGTACATTGGGGCCAAAATATCTAGTGCGCAAATATTGTAACATATGATTCTTCTGGAGCAAGTCATTTATCACTGATTAGGTTAGAATTATTGGATTATGTTAGTGAGGGTTAGACGTTGACACCAGATGTAACTGAACACATTTTTAAAAGCAGTGCAAACGCATATGCAAGAAAAATGAATGTATTTCAATGTGTCTCTTTTACACCACTGTAGTGCTTTCATGAGCTTTTCACACGTAAAAAGAACTGCACACTGAACTCAAGTTAAAGTATATATACGCATATGTATGTACTGTATATGTACAGTGCCTTGAAAAAGTATTCATACCCCTTGAAATATTCCACATTTTGTCATGTTTCAACCAATACTGTAAATGTATTTTATTGGGATTTTATGTGATAGACCAACACAAAGTGGCACATAATTGTGAAGTGGAAGGAAAATGATAAATGGTTTTCAAAATTTTTTATAAATAAATGAAGTGTGTGGCGTGCATTTGTATTCAGCCCCCTTTACTCTGATACCCCTAACTAAAATCTAGTGAAACCAATTGCCTTCAGAAGTCACCTAATTAGTAAATAGAGTCCACCTGTGTGTAATGTAATCTTAGTATAAATGCAGCTGTTCTGTGAAGCCTTCAGAGGTTTGTTAGAGAACATTAGTGAACAAACAGCATCATGAAGGCCAAGGAACACACCAGACAGGTCAGGGATAAAATTGTGGAGAAGTTTAAAGCAGGGTTAGGTTATGAAAAAAATATAAAAAAAATAAATGAGTGCACTGTACACTAAAGCAATCTGACACAATAACTAAATACAACATACCAAAAATGGACCATGAATAAATATGTGCATATACAAAATGTGCAAAAAATACATCTAAAGTGCTAAAAGTCCATGTACATAATATAAATGATCAAAAAAGTCCCAAATCCAATGTGAAAGTGCTGTGTGCTGAAAAAATCCTCTCTGTGCTATGGTGTGCACAAGTGCTCGCCACAACAAACTGATCAGCCTCTTACCAGACACAGTGATCTCAAATCAAGAGATCAAACGAGCAGATGGTGTCAAAATTCCACACTGACACCCGTGCTAGCAATATCAAGGGAGATGGATGGAAAGCTGCGGGCTCACCAAACAAATTCCTCACATTGAACCACTCTCCATACAGTGTAGAGAAGGATTAAAACAGAAGAGACTTCATAGTGCAACCCGATAAAACTCAAAAATGTATTCAGTAAAATATTGAACTTACAAAGATAAGGTGCATAAAGGCAGTGTACAGATTCAAAATTCCTGCGGTGTCATACCACCAGTCGGAACATGGTGACGTCACAGAAGACTCCGCCAGACGCGTTTCAAAGTGAAGTTTGCCAATGACCATCTGGATGATCCAGAGGAGGCATGGGAGAAAGTCATGTGGGCAGATGAGACCAAAGTAGAACTTTTTGGTCTAAACTTCACTCGTCGTGTTTGGAGGAAAAAGAAGGATGAGTTGCATCCCAAGAACACCATCCCTACTGTGAAGCATGGGGGTGGTAACATCATGCTTTGAGGGTACTTTTCTGCGAAGGGGACAGGACGACTGCACTGTATTAAGGAGAGGATGAATGGGGCCATTTATTGTGAGATTTTGAGCAACAACCTCCTTCCCTCAGTCAGAGCATTAAAGATGGGTCGTGGCTGGGTCTTCCAACATGACAACGACCCGAAGCACACAGCCAGGATAACCAAGGAGTGGCTCCGTAAGAAGCATATCAAGGTTCTGGAGTGGCCTAGCCAGTCTCCAGACCTAAATCCAATAGAACATCTGTGGAGGGAGCTGAAACAGTGTGTTGCTTAGCGACACCCCCGAAACCTGACAGATCTAGAGGAGATCTGTGTGGAGGAGTGAGCCAAAATCCCTGTTGCAGTGTGTGGAAACCTGGTCAAGAACTACAGGAAACGTTTGACCTCTGTAATTGCAAACAAAGGCTTCTGTACCAAATATTAACACTGATTTTCTCAGGTGTTCAAATACTTATGTTCAGCAGTGCAAGACAAATACATTCTTTAAAAATCATACAATGTGATTTCCTGAATTTTTTTTTAAATTCTGTCTCTCAGAGTGGGAATGCACCTACAATGTGAATTTCAGACCCCTCCATGATTTCTAAGTGGGAGAACTTGCAAAATCGCAGGGTGTTCAAATACTTCTGTTCCTCACTGTAGGTGCTAATATTATCTCGTCTAGTCTGAACTTACAAAAGGGATTCTCTATTGAGTAGGGAGGCTGCCTCAATCTCCTGAGTGAATACTTCAGAAGAGTATCCCTTCTCCAAAAATCTATGCTGAAGGATCCCAGCCTGTGCAAAAAAATCTTCCCTCTTAGAACAGTTTTGACGAATACGTCAAAACTGCCCCTTCGGGATACCTTTAAGCCATGTACGGTGATGAGAGCTTTCAACTGGAATGAACCCATTGCGATCTGTGGATTTAAAATATGTTTTGGTGAGAAAAGAATGATTTTCTCGATATATGGTCAAATCAAGAAAATCGATAACTTTATCGCTCCATTCATATCTGAAACGAATACCCCATGTGTTGGAATTGAGATTAGACATAAAAGAATGTAAAGAAGTAACATTCCTCCGCCATAGGAAGAAGGCATCGTTGATGTATAGACGCCAAAGGATCAGCTGGTCATGTTTCTCTGTATATACAGCCTCCATTTTCCAAAATGCCATGAACAAGTTGGCGAGGCTAGGAGAAAATTTGGCTCCCATCGCTACACCGGTACGTTGTAGAAAAAACTGATCTCCATAATAAAAATAATTATGCTCCATCTCAAATTTTAACAGTTCCAAAATGAATTGAATCTGTTTGTGAGATAACTTATCATCCAACTTCAAAAAATATTCTGCAGCTTCATAGCCTTTCCCATGGGGAATAATAGTGTACAAAGAGGACACATCAAAATGGGCCCTTCTATACTCAATCCCAAAATCTAATTAATAATCTGAGTGGTATCTTTTTAAAAAGCAGGAGTTTTGTTAACCAAAGGTTGTAGGAAAAAAAAAATCGATACATTTGCCTATACGTGATGTGATCGAATCTATACCACTCACTATAGGCCTTCCTGGGGGCTTCTGAGGATTTTTATGAACTTTGGGAAGGTAATATGTACCGTATTAGGAATTCTAGGGGCTAGTGGCAATAAAAATTGCCTCACCTTTTTATCTATGATTCCATCATTAAAACCTGTAAGATGGTATGTAATAATTTTTTTATACACACTGGTGGGATCCCTCCTCAAGATTTTGTAAGTGTTACTATCAGATAACAAATGATTAATTTCACCAAGATAATCTTGTTTCCTAAGGAGAACAATTCCTTCACCTTTATGAGCAGGTCTAATGACCAAATCCTTATGATCACAGAGAGATTTAATACCATCTTGTACTGACCCATGATATATTGTTTTAAATTTAGCTAGTTCCAAATCATTCAAAACCATACTCTTAAAAAGCGTAATATTGGTATTATGATTATATGAAGTCTCTTCTGTTTTAATCCTTCTCTACACTGTATGGAGAGTGGTTCGATGTGAGGAATTCGTTTGGGTGAGCCCCCAGCCGTTCATCCATCTCCCTTGATATTGCTAGCACGGGTGTCAGTGTGGAATTTGGACACCATCTGCTCGTTTGATCTCTTGATTTGAGATCAATGTGTCTGGTAAGAGGCTGATCTGTTTTTTAAGGTGAGCACTTGTGGACACACTTGTGGCACTCTGTTGGAGGATTTTTTCAGCTCGCAGCACTTTCACATTGGATTTGGGACTTTTTTGATCATTTATATTATGTACATGGACTTTTAGCACTTTAGATGTATTTTTTGCACATTTTAGATATGCACATATTTATTTGTGGTCCATTTTTGGTATATTGTGTTTAGTTATTGTGTCAGATTGGTTTAGTGTACAGTGCACTCATTTATTTTTTGTTTTTTTATTTATTTTTCTGGTATTCAGGAAGAGAGTAGCGGCATTTCACTTTATTTATTTATTCATTGCAATTTATAGTATATTTTGTCACTTTCATTATCTGTTGGGTGTAGTGCAGGTTTTCTCTTTTCACATATAAAAAAATATCCCAACCTTTGAACATCTCACTAAGCACTGTTCAATCCATCATCTGAAAAAGGAAATAGTATGGCACAACTGCAAACCTTCCAAGACATGGCCATCCACCTAAACTGACAGGCCAGGCAAGGAGAGCATTAATCAGAGAAGCAGCCAAGAGGCCCATGGTAACTCTGGAGGGGCTGCAGAGATCCACAGCTCAGGTGGGAGAATCTGTCCACAGGACAACTATTAGTCGTTCCATCCACAAATCTGGCTTTAATGGAAAAGTGGCAAGAAAAAATCCATTGTTGAAAGAAAGCCATAAGAAGTCCCGTTTGCAGTTTGCGAGAAGCCATGTGTGGGACACAGCAAACATGTGGAAGAAGGTGCTCTGGTCAGATGAGACCAAAATTTAAGTTTTTAGCCTAAAAGCAAAACGCTAATGTGTGGTAGAAAACTAACAGTGCACATCTCCCTGAACACACCATCCCCACCGTGAAACATGGTGGTGGCAAAATCATGTTGTGGGGATGCTGTTCTTCAGCAGAGACAGGGAAGCTGGTCAGAGTTGATAGGAAGATGGATGAAGCTAAATACAGGGCAATCTTAGAAGAAAACCTGTTAGAGTCTGCAGGACAATGACCCTAAACATACAGCAGAGGTACAATTGAACGGTTTAGATCAAAGCATATTCATGTGTTAGAATGGCCCAGTCAAAGTCCAGACCTAAATCCAATTGAGAATCTGTAGCAAGACTTGAAAATTGCTGTTCATAGACGCTCTCCAAAGAAGAATGTGCAAAAATTTCACTCTCTAGATGTGCAAAACTGATAGAGTCACCCCCAAAAAGACAGTATTTGCAGGGAAAGGTGGTTCTACAAAGCATTGACTCTGGGGGGGTTGAATGCAAATTCACGCCACACTTTTCAGATATATTTGTAAAAAATTTTGAAAACCATTTGTCATTTTCCTTTCATTTCACAATTATGTGCCACTTTGAGTTGGTCTATCACATAAAATGCCAATAAAATACATTTACATTTTTGGTTGTACCATGACAAAAAGATGAAAATTTCAAGGGGTGTTAATACTTTTTCAAGGCCCTGTGACCCTCACCTTGTAAAACAACCCATTCAGTTTAATGGCAAAACATTTGTGTATAGGCAGGGGTGTGGAAAGTTTTGAAAAAACTACTTGTGCAAGGGACTAAATCTGGGTCGCAATCTACTTGTCCCTCATGACAATCTACTTGTCCTGATAAGAAAAAAACGTATTTTAACAAAAGCCATATTTAAATCTGAGGTGCTATTAAGAATGTCTGGGGCTTTCAAAAACTAAGGGGGCTTTGGGGCAACTTTTAATATTTTTAACATTGTGCTGTTTATCTTACTCACCTCCCTGCCTGTCTCCAGCACCGCACCCGGGGGCAAGCAGGGAGGGGAGAGACCTTGCAGAGCGAGGAGCACCGATTGGGTACTCGTCAAGAAAGGGGAGTGTCAGGCTCTCTTAACACTTAGCAGAAGTGCATCTGCTGAGCGAGAAAATGAGGCGCCGGCCTCAAAGAGAAAAAAATAAAAATATTCCTTCAGGTTACCCTCGCACACGGAAACACTTGGGTGCTCAGTACAAGCACATGCTGAGCATCCAAATCATGCTCTGAGGTCCACTCTGTTAACGGATAAGTTCACCTTTTTAAAAAATTAATAAATGCACATTTTTTGCAGGTGAAAAAAAATGCGCATTTACATTTTTTTTTTTCTTTTAGGAGCCTGGAAGGTATTGCAACAGCGATCAGCAGATTGTAGGTGTAATGCAGGACTTCTGCAGACTGCCAGTGTAACCTGTCTGTCCGGAACTCATACGGGCAAACAGTTTCACACTGACAGAAAGAATCAATGCACGACCAGAGCGCTGAACAGTGCCATGGTAGTTCACTGAGAACCACAAACCGACAGACGCAAAGGATGTTGGTACTTGTAGTTGATTTTCAAAAAGTGACAGCCAGGTGCAAGGAGGAACTTCTTCCCGGACTGCTGTCACACAGGGGGCTTGGATAGCCAAGCTGCTGCAGGAGGGGGAATATATTACATATAACATTTAACGTTTTCCCAAAGGCGAACTTATCATTTGTCCCTTTCGCTGCAAGAGTGCTTTTTGCGTTTTTGTTTTGCACACGTTTAAAAAAAAAAATCACTTTAGGCCTGAAGATTACATAAACCCCACAAAACATTATATACTGTATTTTCAGAAAGCAGACACCCTAGAGAATAACATAGTGGCAGTTCAAATATTTTATGTCACACAATATTACTGCAAAGGTCTAGGAAACACACTTGAATTAATTTTAGGGCACAAAAAGGCAATAAATGACCCAATTTTTTTTGTAAAATATAAAAGATGAGGTAACACCGAGTAAATAGATATCCCACATGTCAAACCTAAAATTTGCATGCACTTGTGAAATGGTGCCAAACTTCCGTACCCTATATTTTCTATAAGCAACACTTTTAAAGCCCCTTATGCATCACCAATTTAGTGTTACAGAGTAGGTCTTGTGCTAGAATTATTGCTCTCATTCTGGCGTGCGCAGCGATATATAATGTGTATCGCAATTGACGGTTTCACGTTTCTCGTGGGGGGGCCTCAAATTTTTTTTTATGGGGCAGGTGTTATGTGTTTGGGTGAAACTTTTTGTAATTTTTTACTATTAAAAAAACAATTTTTTTTAACTCAACTTTAACTTAACAAAAAGTCCCCTATGTGATGATTTTTGGTGACAGGTTCTCTTTGAGACACCCAGAGTCTAAAAGACCCTGCATGTCTCCTCTGTGCTCCATTGAATGTAATGCAGTGCACATCGCACTGCATTACATTCTTTCCTGGCTTTGATGGACGGGAAAGCGGTCAACGGGGACCTGATGTGACGTCATACACGTCACTTCCAGGTCAGGACAAGAAGGGGAGGACACTCTCCTCCCTCCCCTCTACCAGCAGGCAAGCTGCTACACTGGTCGCGGGTCCACAGATGGGCAAGCAGAGCCCAGGGTACAGAGTGGAGGGGAGGTGCGTGCACGGGAGGGATGGAGGGGATTTCACTGTAGTGCAGTGGGTGGAGGCAATCGGGCGGCAGCGCAGCTGCCTGAATGCTTCCACCTGTCAAGTAAGCCCTGCTGCTTGCCTGCAGAAACCTTTGTGGCAGCTCCATGAGATTGGAGAGGCTTGAGATATGACAACATGCATGTAAAATGTACAAAGAAAAGACATAATGTAAGTACAGTAATACCTCGGTTTAAGAATTTAATTCAATCTGCAGGACTTTACTTATAGTGAAAAATTCTTAAACCGAAACGCCGTTTCCCATAGGAATGCATTGAAAACCAATTAATCTGTTCCGGAGATCAGAAAAAAGTAAATACTAATAAATACCGCATGAGTTATTTTATCAAGTCATGCGGCATTTTAGTAGTGACAACCATGTGTTAATATTTCAGCTGTCAGCGGGGTTCCCCACTGACAGCTGAATGTAAAGGAATTGCTGGCAATTAAAAAAATTATTTAAAAAATGGCGTGGGGTCCCCCTTCCCATCCATACCAAGCCCTTTGTGTCTGGTATGGATTTTGAGGGTAACTCCCACGACAAAATTTAAAACGAAATGGTGTGAGGGTCCTCCCCAAAAACCATACCAGACCCTTTTCAGAACATGCAGCCTGGCAGGTCAGGAAAGGGGGGGCAAACAATGTTTCTTTTTAGTTTCTTAAAAGAAACAACATTTCTGATAACTTTGGGGAAAGTGACATCTAATTCTGTGAGCTATAGTGAAGAAAAAAAAAAGAGCCAGCAATTGCATTTAAAAATCAGCACGGACATACACTTAGTATTGCGAAAAAAATTCATACAAAATTTGTAAACCGAGGCATTATTTTCAGTGGATTTTCATTTGTAAACCGAAAATTACTTTAACCGAGGTATTACTGTACATAAAGGGCCTTAAACTGAGCCTGTGCTTGTTTGTGCAAGGCAAAAAAAGTTCACTTTAAAGGCTAGGTGCACTTTAAGACAAAGTATAGTTTCACCTTTTGCCCCTGTGCCCTGAGAACCCCTGCCCCTCCACAGATGCTTACTTTGATCAGATGGCTGTAGTTCTGCTGTTTATTTACATCCAGCGCTGCAAGTCTCACTGATCTGCCCTGTGCATTACTGCCCCATAGACTTCTGTGGCACCATCTCTCTTCATCTCCACCCTATGTTGTAACTCCAGAGAGGTCTATGGGGCTGTAATGTGCAGGGCTAGCCAGGACAGTAGGACCTGCAGTGCTCGATGTAAACAAACACCGGAGAATGCAGCTGTCAGTCTGAGGTATGTATACATCTGTGTAGGGGGGAGGATTGGTTAGGCCAAGGGAAGGAAGTAAAAGGATAAGTGCACCTTAACCCCAGCCCCATTAACAGCTTAGCGAATAAACTTCTTGGCGCCAGCACCTCCCAGACCATTAAGGGGTTCTTGACACCGGAAGGCAGGGCAGGATTTAGGATCATGTGACCGCCGTGATTGGCTGTCACATGATAGGGAAGGTCCCAATCACAAGTAGTGATCGGGACCTTTCCGTGAGGTGTCTGTAAATGTGCAGGGAGTGTGCAGGGCGTGTGCTCTGGGCACATGTTTGTTTACTTTTAGTACACAAATATGTGGCCCAGCCAATGAGAGGGAGCATATTTGCGTATTGTTGGCCTGAACACATTAAAGTGTGTTTTTCCATAAGCGCTTCAACACTCAACCCTTCTATATTATTCTATTGTGCCCCTTCACATCTCAGTGATGTGCTATCCAAAAAGTAGAGCTTCTTTGAGGCATGGCTGCATATTTTTGGCCCTAATTGACTTCAGTGGGCGTACCTGAAAAATGTGCACTTTTCACACAATATCAAACAACCATCTCCACCTCCTGACATAGATAAAACTACAATTTTTAAGCTTGAAGAAAAAAAAAAAAAAAAAAAACACGTTCCAAAACCATAATAATACACTTAAAGTGGTTGTAAAGGATGAAGGCTCTACTGTCAGCTCCCCCTTCCCCCAAAACAACTTACATGAGCCCGATATCATTCCAGAGCTGCTCTCTCTCTCTGTCCCTTCTCCTGGACTCAGTAAGAGCAGTGGGAACCACTGACTCCTGCAGCTGTCAATCAAATCCTATGACAAGGGAGTGGGGGCGTGGCCGAGCTTGAGAAGCCAGGAGTGCCACTGGGGGACCCAAGAAAAGGAGCATCGGGGCTGCTCTGTTCAAAACCATTGCTCAGAGCAGGTAAGTATAAAATGTTTATTATTTTAAAGAAAAAAAACTTTACAATCACTTTAAGTGTCAATCCAGGCTTAGCTTCTGTTCACACATGTGCGATTTTAAGCACATTGGCTGATGCATGACAATGTAGAACACTACTTTCTATGGAGGCCATTCATATTTGCACATGCATTTCTCTCAGTGCATTTTGAAAAAAAGAACACATTTTTTTCAGTGCGATAATATGCGTTTGTGACCCCATAACTTTCAATATGAGTGCAAGAAAAACGCATAAAAATGTAGAAGCACAAGTGTGAAGCTAGCTTTAAAGGTGTATTAAACCCAAAAACAATCCCCGTCAGAATACAATCACTCAGCGGGGGAGATCGCCGCGCTGACATCGCTTGTGTTAGTACAGCAATCTGTACGTTTTTGGGTTTTTTCCCATTCAGCCAAGGAAGCTGCCACCTTATTGCTGACCTACCTAAGTCAAGCCTGCACTTCTTTCCACACATCTCTAGACTGTACAATATAACTTCTCATCCTTGCACCTAATTAAGCACCGTATTCATCTGGAAGTTTAATTAATTAGATGTATATCCTCCTTATACCCTCAAAAAGTTAATACTTTCCACCCTAGAAAGTGTTAAATATATAAAAAAACCTTTTTGTGATACGATAAATTTCCAAATTAAATTCAAAATCCTAAATATAGCAAATAATATAAATACAATAAATAACAAATTCCCCAAATCAAAATAGTCCAATGTGAAATCCAAAAATACATCCAAAATAAGTCCAAAATAAGTCCAATACAGTGTCCAAATTTCAATCTTTTTCTCCAAATATGAAAATTATTCCTCCAAACACGTACCTCGAGAAATAAAAAATAAACAATCTAGTGCAATTCAATTAATTAAAGAAAATCACCCCGTGACACTCCACACTTCACTGCAAAAATTATCTATTTGTGAGAAAAAAAAAAAAAAATATATATATATTTGAATTAAATTTTACCAATCTTAATTTATAATAGTGCATAAAACACATCAATCCAAAGTGTGCACACTCTGTGATCACTGCTACACAGTGAATGCCTTCAACCACCACACAATAGTACCAAATACTATTACCCTCTGTGAATGTTATAAGAGCTCTACCAACATTATGGATCAGTAATCCTCCAAAATCTTCTTTAAAAATATTTTCCAGGTTCTCAGAAAGATAAATGGTCTTAGGAGCAATATTCAAAACATAGGGATAATATTTCCCTATAGGATCCTTTCAGATGAAGTCCGGAAGTGACAAAACGCGTTAAAGGAGTGACGTCAGGACGCGCGTACGCAGACCGGAAGTGTCGCCGCGGCCATTTTTTAGGTTATCAAAACACATGGTGGAGGAAATGTTTGTTTAGCAGACAGAAACCATGGCTGGAGCTGATAATTGGAATTTTAAGTGTGAGTTACTAATAAATATTATCCCTATGTTTTGAATATTGCTCCTAAGACCATTTATCTTTCTGAGGACCTGGAAAATATTTTTAAAGAAGATTTTGGAGGATTACTGATCCATAATGTTGGTAGAGCTCTTATAACATTCACAGAGGGTAATAGTATTTGGTACTATTGTGTGGTGGTTGAAGGCATTCACTGTGTAGCAGTGATCACAGAGTGTGCACACTTTGGATTGATGTGTTTTATGCACTATTATAAATTAAGATTGGTAAAATTTAATTCAAATATATATATATATTTTTTTTTTTTCTCACAAATAGATCATTTTTGCAGTGAAGTGTGGAGTGTCACGGGGTGATTTTCTTTAATTAATTGAATTGCACTAGATTGTTTATTTTTTATTTCTCGAGGTACGTGTTTGGAGGAATAATTTTCATATTTGGAGAAAAAGATTGAAATTTGGACACTGTATTGGACTTATTTTGGATGTATTTTTGGATTTCACATTGGACTATTTTGATTTGGGGAATTTGTTATTTATTGTATTTATATTATTTGCTATATTTAGGATTTTGAATTTAATTTGGAAATTCATCTGGAAGTTTACTGTACTGAGTTTTATTATTTATTTTATATTTTAGCGCTGCGCCTTTTGATATCTGTATACTGTTAAAGTATAACTAATGGCAAAGCTTTTTTTTTGTTTTAGTTTTGGATAGCGTGGAGTTGGTCAATTTTTATCTTCTGTCTGCCCCTGTTACCCTAGGTACACACCTATGCATTTTGCAGAAATGCAGTACAGTCCATTTAACATGCTTTCCTATGGCACACATTCACATCTGCATGTTTTCACAAGGTGCATTTTTTGGAAAGGGTCAGGGACTTTTTTTGAACGCAAAAAATTGCATTTTGGGTTCTATAGACTTCAATGGAAACGCTGCAGAAAAGCATATATTGCGTTTTTGATGCGTTTTAAATCTGCCTAGCAACAGCGGAAATAACGCAAAAAAAGCAAAATGCAACACAGAAACGGCTCAAACGCAAATTGTATAGGTGTGAACCTAGAGTTAGGGAGATTTACCCTCTCTATTTGTTCTGTTTACCATTATCACTGAAAGTGAAGGTAAAACAAAATCTAAAATTTTAGGTTGTCCCTAGAAAAGTAATAGAGGGGAAATCTTCCAATGGGGACACTAGTTCTGGTGACCTGGGGGTCCCCGAAGGATTCCCTTAATTTGCAGGGACTTCCCCTCACTTCCTGTTTGGCTATGGGACAGCAGGAAGTGAAGGGAAATCTCTGATATGGGACACAGATGGTGAAAAAAAATCTGATGGAGTTGTAACCCTCTCTTGCTCTATTCAAAATGAAGAAAAAAAAGGTTTTATATACAATGAAGGAAATAAGTATTTGATTCCCTGTTGATTTTGAATGTTTGCCCACTCAAAAAGAAATGATCAGTCTAAAAATCGAATGGTAGGTGTATTGTAACACTGAAAGACAGAATAGCAAAAAAAAACTAAAAAAAAAAAAAACAACGATATTTTCTCATTTCTGTCATAAAAAATATCCAAAAAACTAAAATTTCGTCATAAATTTTGGCCAAAATGTATTTTGCTAAATGTTTTTGGTTAAAAAATCCCAATAAGTGTATATTTATTGCTTTGTGTGAAAGTTATAGTGTCTACAAACTATGGAATAGATAATGGAATTTACACAGCTTTTACTTTCTGACTGCGCGTCACATTTCTTGAGGTGCTAAAATACCAGGACAGTGCAAACACCCCCAAATGACCCCTTTTTGGAAAGTAGACACCCTAAGCTATCTGCTGAAAGGCATATTGAGTCCATGGAAGATTTATTTTTTTTCCCACACGTTTTTGGAAAATGACAAAATGTTTTTTTTTTACACAAAGTTGCCATTTAAATATATATTTCTCACACAAGCCATGGGTATATGTGGAATTATACCCCAAAATACATTCTGCTACTTCTACCGAGTATGGGGATACCACATGTGTGAGACTTTTTGGAAACCTAGCCCCATGCAGGAGACTGAAATCCAATGACCACTTTGAAAACCTGAAGGTGCGGAACTTCCTCACTACCTATCAGTTTCGGGGGCCCTGAAATGTCAGGATAGCATCAAACCCCCAAATGACCCCTTTTTGGAAAGTAGACACCCCAAAGAATTTAAAAATAGGCATGGTATTTTTCACATATTTTTTCTCACAAGGTTTTGAAATACAAAAAAAGAAAAGAAAAATATGTTTTTGTTTTCTTTCTTAATTTTCTAAAAACTTGTGGCAACAAACGAGATCTGAAAAATACTCACCTTGCTCTTTATTAAATTCCTTGGGGTGTCTACTTTCCAAAAAGGGGTCATTTGGGGGGGGGGGGGGGGGTTGGTGCTATCCTGGCATTTCATGGCCTTCGAAACTGTGATAGGTAGTCTGGAATTGTAATGAGGAAATAAAGCCCTTTAAAAGCCTGAAGGTGCTTATTGGATTTTGGGGTCCTGTACTTGGCTAGACTACCAAAACGTCTCTCACATGTGGTACCCCCATACTCAGGAGAAGTAGCAGAATGTATTTTGGGGAGTAATTCCACATATACCCATGGCATGTGTGAGCTATAAATCATTTAAGTGACAATTTTGTGAAAAACAAACTTTTTTTTATTTTGGTAATTTTCCAAAAACTTGTGGTAAAAAAATAAATTCTTCTATTGATTCAACGTGCCTCTCAGCAAATAGTTTGGGGTGTCTACTTTCCAAAAAGAGGTAGTTTTGGGGGGGGGGGGGTGTTTTATGCCCAGCATTAGAAATGTATGCCACACATCACTCACTCTTCTAACCACCTGAAGACCAAGCTTTTTCTGACACTTTTTGCTCGCATGAAAAAAAATTTTTTTTTTTGCTAGGAAATTACTTTAAACCCCCAAACATTATATTGTTTTTAAAGCAGATACCCTAGTGAATAAAATGGTGGGTGCTGCAATTTTTATGTCACATAGTACTCGCACAGCGATTTTTCAAATGCAAATGTTTTGAAAAAAAACACACTTTTTTCACTTTTAATGCACAAAAACACAATATATTGGCCAATTATTTGGTGATCTATAAAAGATGATGGTATGCCGAGTAAATAGATACCACACATGACATGCTTTCAAACTGTGCATTCCCCAGTGCAATGGCAACAAACTGCATACATTTTTAATATTCATAGGCAATGCTTTAAAAGCCTTCACAAGCTACCATTTTAGATTTACAGAGGAGGTCTAGTACTAGAATGACTGCCCTTAGTCTGATGTTCGCACCGATACCTCACATGCATGGTGCAACCGCTGTTTACATACCGGCACAGGGTCAACTCTGATGCGCGCAGGAGGGTGAGGGTGCTTTTTTTTTTTTTTAAGTTATTTTGATTTTGTTAATTATTTTTACACTGTACCATTCATTTTTAATTTTTTTAAATCACTTTTAATGCTATCACAGGGAATGCAAATATCCCCTATAACTTCAATGTCATATATTCTTTTTTGAGAAATCTGGGTCTATCAGGCTCTAGATATCTCCTCTGCCCTTACATTATCTAATCTTACCAAGATCTGGGTGATCAGATGCTTTTCCAATTTACAAATGTCGCTGTTTATATCCTGCAAAACTGAAGTGAGGAAATGCTCTTAGCTTCCGATTTATTAGGCTATAGAGATGATTGGCACCATTCCGGTCTCCAATCAGCTCTATGGTCAGCTGGCAGAAACACCGGCTGCATTCTCAGGTTCCCCCGATGGCACGAGACTGCCCGAGAAGGCCGAGGAAGGCAGCGGGGGGAGGGGGGGCATTGTTTTCTGCTGCTTGTAAAAGCAATCCTGCAGTTAATTAGCCACTAGGATTTCTTTTACATGAAAACCGATCACCGGCACCATCCTGGTATAACCATTCAAAGTCCAGTGATGTACCAGTACGTCGCAGGTCCTTGTTGGGTGTATATGCTATGTTTTTTTTTTGTATGCAGCCTGTGGACTGAATGAAAAAAAGAGAAGCAATCTCTGCCAGAAAAAGTGTGTGGTATGCCCACCATTAGAATATATTGCCCTGCATCCACCCACTTCTAATGGTGGGCACACATTAGGTCACACGATGCCACATGCGCCAGTTCCAAGATTGTACAAATGTCTAAATAGTGGCACGCTTGAATAACAATTGTCCACGTATAAGTGGTACCCCATATGGAAAAAGGATGACACCAAGTTCCAAACTATCTTGCCACTACTCCCCATGTAGTCTGGGCATCCAGGGGGCCCCACATGACTATCTTTTCCCCCATAAATCTGAAACTTATATGTCCAGTATAGCCTGTTGTCCTCTCACAGGTCTTCTACATCTTGACCCCATATCTGGCACGCTTGCTGGGGAGAAATTGTTTGAATGCAAGGTGGCCAGAAAAATTAATGAGGGACTCATCAACGCAGATGTTTTGCTGGGGAGTATAGACATCTGCAAAGTTTTGGTTAAGGTGATTTACGAGGGGCTGAATTTTGTGGAGCCGGTCAAATTCAGGGTTACCCCGAGGATGACAGAGTGTATTGTCGTTGAAATGTATAAAACGCATTATATTCTCATATTTATGCCTGGCAATGGCAGCAGAGAACACGGGCATATGATGAATCGGGTCTGTGGGCCAATACAACAGCAACTCATTTATTTTAGTAATACCCATGTTGAGGGTTAGGCCCCAAAAAAATGTAAATTAGGAAACTGTAATGAGTTTTCATGCGACTGGTATGGCAAGGTTTGAATTTGGGTTGGCGGTGATAAATTGTGCATATAAATTGCTTTGATCCACAATCAATGCATACAGATATTCTGTGAAAAACAGCTCCAAAAAATCAAGGGGAGTAGTTAAATTTGCTGTTTCCACCTGAATTCCGGGTTGGGCAGTGAATGGGGGGGAAGTACAGGTGCTACAGAATTTGTGGGCTGCCAATAGGGATTTGCAAGCTCATCCGGAAGGATCATAGGGGCTCTACGGGCCTGTGTGCGAATTCTTGGTGGCTGCAAGACACTACTTGTGCTCGCCACCGCACCAGCTTGTACTGCACTTATGGGACTCGCCACATCACCCAGTGACACTGCAGTGCTGGTATGTGAAAGACCAGGATGTACTAGGCCGCTGGTACTCGCCAGTTCAGCAAAAGGTAGAGCGGCACTAGTACTGGCAATCTGCTGCATATAGGAGTCATCAAAATTTACCAGCAAGTGCTAACAGAGATCAGGCCTGATTCTGCGAACACTGCAGTTTTGTGTGCAATGTATCAAGTGACAGTGACCTACTGACACTGCACTTGCTGGAGGAGAAAGGGGGGGGGGGTTGAGTGCTGCATTTTTGGGGACGCTATACTAATGTGAACGCTGGTATAGTGCTGATCTGATCAAAGATATTGATCCGTTCAGACACTATACTAGCAATGGATGTTTATTGTGCATGAGCGTGCTCCTGGCAATCAAGGGGTTAAATGTGATGACTGGTGTACTGACGGGAAATCTGACGCCAACTGGGAGGGGCGGGAAAACCATGGGAGCACAAATCATATATATATATAAATTTAACTTTGCACACCCGTGCTGCCCTGTAGCAGTATTTCTGCTATAGGGTGGTCAGGAAGCAGTTAAAGAAGCGGTGTGCGTTACGGCGCTGCGTTACTTTAACTGACAATTGCACGGTCATGCAACACTGCACCTAAATGAAATTTACGTCCTTTTTTTGCCACAAATTGAGCTTTCTTTCGCTGGTATTTGAGCGCCTGTGAGTTTATTTTTTTGTGCTATAAAAAAAAATAAGACTGGCAATTCTGAGAAAAAAAAATATTTTGGACTTTTTGCTATTAAACATGTCCAGTAAAAAATATTAATCAAATTTCGGCATAACTTTAGGCCAAAATGTATTCTGCTACATGTCTTTGCTAAAAAAAAAAAACCCAATACGTGTAAATTAATTGATTTACGTGAAAGTTATGGTGTTTACAAATGGCGTATAGATACTAGAATTCTTTTTTTTTATACTAGTAATGGCGGCAATCAGCGACTTATAGCGGGACTGTGGCGGGCATTCTGACATGGGGGGAACTGACTTGGTGTCACCGACACCAATACAGTGCTAAAAAAAAAAAAACCACTGACACTGGGCAGGAAGGGGTTAACATGATAACTGTGTGATGGGAGTGTTTTACTAGGGTGCTTCACTGTAAGCACACTGATCGGGATGGCTCTGCTCAGCCATCCCGATCAGTGTGCTCAAACTGACGGGGAGGAGGGCTGTTGGTAAACAGTGCAGCCCTCCTCCCTGTCGGTGGGTGATCGTCGGTAATCACTGGGCGCTGGCAGGTAATCACTGGCCAGGACCCAGTGACTGACACCCGGGGCAGTGATCAGCACGCGTCCCCTACCCAGAAATGGAGAATGACGTATATACAGTCATGGCCGAAATTGTTGGCACCCTTGATATTTCTCCAGGAAATCATGTATTTCTCACGAAACGTATTGCATTAACACATGTTTTGCTATACACATGTTTATTCCCTTTGTGTGTATTGGGACAAAACAAAAAAAGGGAGGAAAGAAAGCAAATTCGACATAATGTCACACAAACCTCCAAAAATGGGCTGGACAAAAGTATTGGCACCCTTTCACAACTGCGGATAAATAAGAATGTTACAAGCATGTGATGCTCCTGTAAACTCACCTGGGGCAAGTAACAGGTGTGGGCAATATAGAAATCACACCTGAAAGCAGATAAAAAGGAGAGACGTTCACTTAACCTTTGCATTGTGTGTCTGTCTGTGCCACACTAAGCATTGACAACAGAAAGAGGAGACGAGAACTGTCTGAGGACCTGAGAACCAAAATTGTGGCAAAATATCAACAATCTCAAGGTTACAAGTCCATCTCCAGAGAACTAGATTTGCCTTTGTCCACAGTGCGCAACATTATCAAGAAGTTTGCAACCCATGGCACTGTAGCTAATCTCCCTGGTCGTGGACGGATGAGGAAAATTGATGAAAGATTGCAACGCAGAATAGTCCGGATGGTGGATAAGCAGCCCCAAACATGTTCCAAAGACATTCAAGCTGTCCTGCAGGCTCAGGGAGCATCAGTGTCAGCGCGAACTATCCGTCGACATTTAAATGAAATGAAACGCTATGGCAGGAGACCCAGGAGGACCCCACTGCTGACACAGAGACATAAAAAAGCAAGACTACAGTTTGCCAAAATGTACTTGAGTAAGCCAAAAGCCTTCTGGGAAAACGTCTTGTGGACAGATGAGACCAAGATAGAGCTTTTCGGTAAAGCACATCATTCTACTGTTTACCGAAAACGGAATGAGGCCTACAAAGAACAAAACACAGTACCTACGGTAAAATATGGTGGAGGTTCAATGATGTTTTGGGGTTGTTTTGCTGCCTCTGGCACTGGGTGCCTTGACTGTGTGCAAGGCATCATGAAATCTGAGGATTACCAAAGGATTTTGGGTCGCACTGTAGGGCCCAGTGTCAGAAAGCTGGGTTTGCGTCCAAGATCCTGGGTCTTCCAGCAGGACAATGACCCCAAACATACGTCAAAAAGCACTCAGAAATGGATGGCAAAGAAGCGCTGGAGAGTTCTGAAGTGGCCAGCAATGAGCCCAGATCTAAATCCCATTGAACACCTGTGGAGAGATCTTAAAATTGCTGTTGGGAAAAGGTGTCCTTCCAATAAGAGAGACCTGGAGCTGTTTGCAAAGGAAGAGTGGTCCAAAATTCCGGGTGAGAGGTGTCAGAAGCTTATTGATGGTTATAGGAAGCGACTGATTTCAGTTATGTTTTCCAAAGGGTGTGCAACCAAATATTAAGTTAAGGGTGCCAATACTTTTGTCCAGCCCATTTTTGGGGTTTTGTGTGACATTATGTCATATTTGCTTTTCTGCCTCTGTTTTATATTTGTTCCAATACATACAAAGGGAATAAACATGTGTATAGCAAAACATGTGTTAATGCAATACCTTTTTTGTGTGAAATACTTGATTTTCAGGAAAAATATCAAGGGTGCCAACAATTTCGGCCATGACTGTATATACACGTGATCCTGCACATAGGAGACGCCCTGTAGCAGTAGACTTACTATAGGGCGGTCCTTAAGTGGTTAATAGCAAAAAGTCCAAAATATTGTTTTTTTCTCAAAATCGTCTTTTTTTTTTTTTAGCGCAAAAAACAAAGAATGCACAGGCGATCAAATACCACTGAAAGCTCCATTTGTGGGGGGGAAAAAAAAAGGACGTACATTTAATTTGGGTGCAGCGTTGCATGACCGCGCAATTGTCAGTTAATGTAACGCAAAAAAATGGCCGGGTCAGGAAGGGGGGCAAACCCTCGGGGGGGGGGCGCAAGTGGTTAAATACAGTTTTAGATAAAATTCTTATTTTTTTAATCAGGACAGTAGACTGGGACTCTGATTCTCTGCAGGCAGAGCGCCTCTGTAATAGAGAACCTGTTCCTCTGTCCTGCATGATCAAACCACGACTTAAAGGAGAACTCCAGCCAGGCAGCAGCCCCCAGGAATGGTCTGTATGGTCAGCTCACTCAAGTCTTCCATAGCATTCTGCTCTTTTCAGCTCTGCTCACAAACTAGCAATTACACACAATGCTGCCCCTTCTCCTCCCTCCAGTGCTGGGCAGTGGTAGGGAACACTTGGCATAGATCTATCTTCAGCCCATAACAAGAAAGTCCACCGTCTATCATTCTGAGCCGAGTTCCCCTTTGATAGGCACCCCCCACACACAGCACATACCCCATTCTATCCACACATACAACAATGCACAGGGCAGGCATTATCCTCTCACCCGCTGCTCTCCTCCTTCTGTCATCTGGTCACAGCACTTTATTCTGCGACGCACGTGTCGTCATTTCCGCCCCCCGGTGAAGCCGTCTGACTGTCCACCCGGCGAAGGGGAAGTGACGTTACGCGGCGGCCGGTGTGTTGAGAGGACACGTGGTTGTGTGGCGGTGAGTGTGATGTACAAGGAGGGATATGGGGGTGTGAGGGCACGGAGTATAGAGGGAACACTTAGTGAGACAATATGTAACATTGCATTGCTGGACTCTTCCCGGCTATTGTATTCCTGCATAGGCTCCAATACGGAGTCACTGAGCTGGAACGTGTGTGGACAATAGTAGTTCTGACTTCACTGCCTACATGCTTGATTCAGATCAGCGACTTTGTACTGATTTTACAGCCAGTTGCATAGCAGCTTCCATGTTTCTGCAGAAGAAGCCTGTGCTGAGAGTTGTCAGTAGATATTTGTAATGTCCCCTCTGCCATGTAACATATATGTGACCCTCACCTCGTATAACAACCCATTCAGTGTAACCCTTCCGTCATTCAGCTATAGCACAAGCGTCCAGTTCTGGGAGGGCATCATATGACGTCCTCCCAGAACACGCCCCCAGTGGCTGTCTGCGATCGCCCTGTCCTTTGGACACAGCTGATCACATGACATGGTTAAAGGCCAAACAGTGCGCTTTTACCATGTGATCATCTGTGTCCAACCACAGCTGACCACCATGTAAATACACTTGATGAGTATTGGCACATCGTGGGGCAGGTACGGCCGATAACTGTCTCAGGAGATATCTGTACTGATAATCTGGACACTGATGATCAGTGCCCGTCAGTGCTGCCAATCCGTGTTCTTCAGTGCTACCTACTTGTGCCCACCGGTGTTGCCTAGCAGTTCCCATCATTGCCGCCTATCAGTGCTGCATCATCAGGTATGTGGAAATTTTTGAAAAAACTACTTGTCCAGGGACTAAATTGGTGTCCCAATCTACTTGACCCTCATGATAATCTACTTGTCCAGATAAAAAAAACATACATTTTAACCAAAACCATATTTAAATCTGCTTTAACCACTTCCAGACCGGACACTTTTACCCCCTTCCTGACCAGGGCAATTTTCAGCTTTCAGCACTATCACACTTTGAATAACAATTGCGCGGTCATGCAACACTGTACCCAAATGAATTTTTTACCATTTTTTTGAGACAGATAAAGCTTTATTTTGGTGGTATTTATTCTGGGATTTTTTTTTTTTTTGCTATGTAAATGAAAAAGTCCAAACATTTTGAACAAAAGTGTTTTTTTAATAAAATTTTGCAAATAAATAATATTTCATCATAAATCTTGGCCAAAATTTATTCCGTTATCTTTTTAGTAAAAAAAAAAAATCCAAATTAGTTTATAACCAAAAATTATAATTTTTAAACACTGTACTACTTGTGGGGGGTGATGATTTTTTTTTTTTTTTACACTGATTGCTTTTACACCCATATAGGATGCAAAAGCAATCATTTCTCTTTCTCTCTGTCTGCATTCTTGCAGTCATTGAGAAGTACTGAGTGAGCTGTGATTGGTCACAGCTTGTCACATGGTACAAGGCTGTTGTGAATAGCCTTGTACCATGTGACCTCTGTGATCATTCACAGATTTCACACGTAGTAAGCAGTGATGTCACAAGTGACATCTTGCTTACTACTTTGCATGTGATCACTGATTGGCCAATCAGTGATCACATGATTAGGACCTCGTACAGAGGTCCCGTCTGACGATCGGTGTTCCACTGTGTCTGAAGGACACAGCGGGCACCGGATCGCGGTGCTGCGCACTCCCAGGGAGCGCGCACAAGCAGGGTGCGGGGAGGCCGTTTATAAACGGCCACCCGACCCTGCACTGCCACCGTCCGGCCGTTTATATACAACGGCCGGTCGGGAAGTGGTTAAAGCGGAGTTCCACCCATTTTTTCAAGTTCCTCTGATTACATGGTTCATTGTCCAGCACAATTTGGATACATTTTTCTTCTTCATGTAAATACCTTAAAATCATATTTCAGGACTGCACTTCCAGCCCTGGGCGCCTAGGCGATGACGTGTTGAGGCGATTCACAACGTCTCCTGGGATGCCTTTTCCTGTATCCCAGGAGTCCTTTGGGTTCCTAGTGACTCAATATCGCATTACTTCGAAACCGGAAGTGACAAGATTGGGCGCAGTTTGGCGCTATTTTACCGGAGTCCAGTGTGGGAAGGAAGTGTAAGATCTGTGTGTTCTAATTGTTGTTGTGGGGCTTGCTCCGTTTCCAGACCTCACTTACCTTCCCCCTGGTGTGATTTGATGGACAGGTTGCCATAAGGGGGCAGGAACGTCCGCTGTCCCCGCCATTATTATGACAACCTTTTACATACAAGGAGCGCCGAGCAGTGTCAGTACTGCGCAGGCACGAGATTGAGTGGTGCATGCTGGGATAACCAGCAGCACCAACTCCAGGAAAAAAGCCTTGCGGGCTTCAGATGCCCACAGCCATCATGGCGCCTGCCTGCCTCCGAGATCATGGTAAAGATTTACATATTTAAAACGAATTAGGAGGCTATAACTTTATCCAATTGTTAATGTTCTCGAAAAGGCAATCCTGGGTCAACTTTTAAAAAAAATTATTCTGGGGACTGGAACTCCGCTTTAATGTCTGGGGCTTTTAAAAACAAATGGGCTTTATGGCGACTTAAATGTTTTTAATATTTTTAACATTCCGCTGTATATCTCCTCCTCCCCTCCCTGTCTCCAGCACCGCACCCGGGGACTAGCAGGGAGAGAGACCTTGCAGTGTAATGAGCACCGATTGGCTGCTCGTCAGGAAAGGGGCGTGTCGGGCTTATCCTTTATCCATTTCTCTGCCAGAGCTGTTTTTGCGTTATTTGCACACGTGTAAAAAATAATTTAAGGCCTGAAGATTACACAAAACCCTCAAACATTATATATTTTCTGAAAGCAGAGATCCTAGAGAATAACATAGTGGTAGTTCCAATTTTATTTTATGTCACGATATTACCATGAAGGTCTAGAAAACTCAAAATGTCAGTAAAAAAATACACTTAAGTTTATTTTAGGGCACAAAAAGCAATACATTGTCCATTTTTTTTGTAAAATATAACAGAAATGAGGTTGCATTGAGGAAATAGATATCCAGTATGTCAAACCTTAAATTTGCGTGCACTCGTGAAGTGGCAACAAACTTTAGTACCCTATATTTTCTATAGGTGGCGCTTTTAAAGCCCCTTATAGGTCATCAGTATAATGTACAGAGGAGGTCTGGTGCTCTCATTCTGGCGTGCAGAACGATATGTAACATGTATCGCAATCAGTGTATGTGTAGGCACCCCAGCTTGTTTTTTTATGTTTGTGCGTGCATATATGTGGGGGTGGGGGGCCTTGAAAATAAATTTGGGGGTGGGCGGGGTTTATATGCTTGGGTGTAATGTCAATTTAAAAAAAAAATAACTTTTTTTTTAATCACATAGGGGACAAAAAGCCCCCTATGTGATGATTTTTTTTGGTGACAGGTTCTCTTTTTTTTGTGAGACATCCAGGGTCTAAAAGACCCTGGATGTCTCCCCTGTGCTCCACTGAATGTAATGCAGTGCACATCACACCACATTACTTTCTTTCCTGACCTCAATGAGCGGGAATCTGTCAAACGGGGACGCGGAAGTGACATTACATCACTTCTGGGTCAGTAGAAGGAGGGGAGCCCATATGTCCACTCTCCTTCCTCCCCTATGCCACATCCCGCCTGCGCACATTGAGCTAGTCCCGGGCCCGCAGATGGGTAAATGGAGCCTGGGACATATAGCGGGTAGGGGGGAGAGGCTGACACTGGCCTGTGTGGAAGCAATCGGGTGACAGCAGTGCCGCCGGAATGCTTCCACTTGACAGGGGAGCCCTGTTGCTTGCCCGCAGCAAGGCTAAAGGCAAAAAAAACCTACCTGCCCAGCACCCAGAACTGCATGTCCCAGGCGTTGGGCGATAGGAATTGCACATCCCTGCTCATCAACACATCAGTAAAGGAGAAAAATGACCTGTTTGCAAGAATTTATAATAGATACAAAGAAAACGTTTTTTTTTTTTCTTCAAAATTTTGGGGGTTTTTTTGTTTATAGTGCAAAAAATAAAAACACTGAGTGGTGATTAAATACCTCCAAAAGAAAGCTCTATTTGTCAGAAAAAATGCTAAAAATTTCATATGGGTACAGTGTTGCATGACCGCGCAATTGTCATTCAAGTGTGACAACTGAAAATTGGCCTGGACACAAAGGGGGTCAAAGTGTACGGGCAGCACAGTGGCTAAATGGTTAGCACGTTCGCCTGGCAGTACTAGGGCCGTTGGTTCGAATCCCAGCCACGCCACCACCTGCCTGGAGTTTGCATGTTCTCCCTGTGACTGCCTGGGTTTCCTCCGGGTACTCCGGTTTCCTTGCACACTCCAAATACATGCTGGTAGGTTAATTGGCTCCTGTCTAAATGTTTGTGTATAAATGTGAGTTAGGGACTTTAGATTGTACGCTCCTTGAGGGTTAGGGACTGATGTGAATGTACAATATATATATGTAAAGCACTGCGTAAATTGACGGCGCTATATAAGTACCTGAAATAAATAAGTGCCTAGCAGGCAAGTGGTTAAATATAAATTAATGGCAAAACATTTTATATATAGATATGGAAAAAAAACTACAAATACTCCCCCTCCCCCCCCCCCCTTTTTATAAGTGATTACTTAAGTGATCTGTTAGTGATCTATAAGTGATCTGTTCTCAGCTGCATAACAGCCGGGGGAAAAGAAACAGCAGTACACTGATCTTCCCAGTGAACGGCTCTGTGGGAGAGGGGTGTCAGGGCAAGTCTGATCATTGGAGGAGAGCAGGCTGAGTTCCCAACACAGCTAGAGAACTGACCACACTGTGTTCTCCTGCTAAGGCTACATGTACATTAAGCTCCCTTAGAGAGGTGCTTTTGGGAATGTCGGGGGCTTTTAAAAACAAAAGGGGCTGTATGGTGACTTAAACATTTAATGTTTTTACCATTGAACTGTTTATCTCCTCCTCCCCTCCCTGCCTGTCTCCAGCACTGCACCCAGGGAATAGCAGGGAGGGGAGAGACCTTGCAGTGTACTGAGCACCGATTGGCTGCTTGTGCGGAAAGGGGAGTGTCAGGCTTATCCTTTATCTCTTTAGCTGACAGAGCCTTTTTTTGCACACGTGTAAAAAATCATTTTAGGCCTGAAGATTACACAAAAGCCCCAAACAGTGCAGACACCCTAGAGCAGCGGTTCTCAACCTGGGGGTCGAAGGACCCTTTCACAGGGGTCGGCAAAGACCATCGGAAAACACATATTTTCGATGTTCTTAGGAACCGCTCAGCCTGCAGGGCCGCCCTTTCCCCGCCTCCTCTTAGCACGCACGTGACTTCCTCTTCCTCTCCACTCTTGGGTTGCCGGTTAACTGTTGGTTGCCTGGCAACGCATTTAAAGTGAGAAGCTACGTGGAGGAATTGAGTCCTGAAGGCAGAACTTGACACGGGAGGGGTGTGCACTGGAGGTGTACAGGAGAGGTGACACACGTACACAGGCGCTTTGGGGACAGCTTCCAGCCGGAGCGGACACCGTGCAACAGAGCCTGGCTGCTGAGGGAGCCGGCCGGGGTGAGTCCTCCTATTGTGACAACACTGCTTCAGCGTGTGTGGTGATAACATTAACAATAACATATAAAGCCATTTATAACTCCTCCCCAAATTACATCACCGATCTTGTCTCCAAATATCACCCAAACCGTACTCTCCGATCCTCGCAAGACCTCCTACTCTCTAGCTCCCTTGTCTCCTCCCATGCTCGTCTCCAGAGGTTCCCCCATCCTCTGGAACTCTCTACCCCAATTTATCAGACCATCTACTCTGCTCACTTTTAGGTGATCTCTGAAAACCTATCTCTTCAGGGAAGCCTATCCTGCCCTCAGCTAATAATGGAATCTTCCATTCCTCCTACCAGTCCATCCCCCACAGTTATTACCTTTTGTACCACTAGCCCCTCCCTCTTAGATTGTAAGCTGCAAGGAGCAGGACCCTCCTATCCCTTTTGTATTGAACTGTATTGTTGCTGTATTGTTTCCAGTTATATTGTAAAGCACTAAGCAA